>NC_089318.1:9920889-9970889 GCF_036669915.1 Pocillopora verrucosa | reverse complement strand
GGAAGAACAATTTAACTCAAATCATTTCTTTAAATTTTGGTTTTCCTTTTAATGACTATGATACTTTATCTTACCAAAGTTGCTACATTTGAAGGCCTTTCTGCTGGCTTCCTCTAGTAATGTACAAGACACATGTAACTGCCAAAAAAATACAGCAATAACATATTACTTCAAGGTTGCATTGTATTTGGTATTTAGTCATCTCTCAAACTAAGAGCAGCAGTCACGATATTGTGTAATTTTTGGTTTTTTGCAATGGAAATACAATACAACAATAACAATCTTTATTTAACGTGAACAAATGTTCTTAGCTAATTAGCTACTTTACAGACATGTCATAAAAAGGAAATAAATAAACCAGAAATAATAGAAAGAGAAGATTTCTCATAAAAACCTCTATAAAAATATATTTATACAATTAAAAATTATTAAAACTAAGTGTAAATCACGATAAAAATGTAAAATTTGAGAAGTCAAACATAGACATCAAGTTCTTAAATGTTCTGATTTTATCAGCAGCACAAAACTGATCCAGAAGAGTGTTCCAAATCTTAGCTGCAGCATAACGCCACAATTTAAGACCATAGGTGGTTGTATTTACTTTGGGTAGCTCAAGGATGTGTTTTCCTCTAAGATTATAATTAGTTGATCGTTCACGCAATAGCTCTCCTATTCCTGTTGGGACTTTATACCCATGGATAGCTTTGTAGACACTGGTGGCCATTTTAACAATTCTTTGATTAAATGGAGACAGCAGGTTTAGTTGTTTTAGCAACGTTTCGTATGTGGTTGACTTGTCACAGGTCACAAAGCAAAGGGCTCGTTCATTGACTTTTTCAAGTTTGTCAGAACCTCTTTTACCACAGTGATGCCATGACTCTGAGCAGTAATTGAAATGCGGTGCAATGAAAGCATGATGTATATCTATCCTCAGTTCAAAAGGCAATATTTTCTTCAGACGATTGAGATCAACCTGTTGACTTACTTTAAGACAGATTTTACAAATCTGTCCCTTAAACCTAAGCTTGTTGTGGATAGTGACGCCAAGGAGTTCCATTTCATCTTGAATAGGGATAACGGTACCTTCACAGGTCAACACAGGATTTTTCTCGACCCTTCCAAAAGTAATGGCTAGATATTTTGAATGATTTCTTTTCATTTGATGGAATTCATACCACTCATCAACCTTTTTCCTTTGGTCAATATTTTCTGCAGACTTGAACAATTGGAAATAAACCTACAACAGTAATTACTTCCATGAAGGAAACAAAAGAGCTAATCATTTAGTATGCTATTTGATCTTGCTATTTAAAATGTGTCAAAGCAAAACAAAATAGCAAACATAAAGAAAGTTGTTCATTTGCCATAATTTGATCAATACAAAGAAATCTCATTTAGCTAAAAACATTCCAGAATTACAGTCCAACAATATGTTTACATTTTGAACAACTTAAAAGTACATGTACATTAACTTAAGATTAATGTCACCTTTTTTTATGGCAGTGGTACAAAACTGGGTTGCACGTGTTGGTGCCTATGTTCCAACCAATTTATAACGTGATTAAGCTTTTTAATAACAAGTGCCCACTGATCAGAAACCCTGTAAAGAACATATAACCAAAATTCAATTTGATATTCATTGAGCAAAACTTTAACAGTTAATAGGTGCAATAAGATGTTGGCTGACACCAATGTACACAGGGTCAAGACTGGACTTGTTATAAATTGATTTTGTAGTCAATGTTCTATGACACTCAATGTTTCCAGTCTTTGTACAAGAACATAAAATCGTTTGTGATATTAACATGTCTGATTTCCTTATTACTTTAAAATTGCTCTACTGTTTACTTAATTGAACTACAAATGTAAAATATCCACTTGAGAACCAGGCAAGCCATGTTAAACAGTAAGTTTCTGCGATTTTGCACAGTGTAGAATGTGTGTTAAACTATTTAAATGCATATTTGTTACTTTTTCCCCCTCTTCTCCTGCACTTGCTGACTTGTTCTTTTTTATGTATGTATTTTCTGTGCAACTAGGAAAAGCATATACTTAGATATTTATTTTCTTTGCTTTTAACTTGTTGTTTAATCGCATTTACAGTGCGTGCTGTTGTGTCTGTAGAAGTTTTGTCTTTGTTCCTGAGTAGTTTCAGACTGAGTTTTAGCAATTGGTTTGTAGATCCTTGATAAGGTGGAAATCATTAATGGTTGCTTTGTTCAGCCATACCAAGATAATGGTTTCTGCTGATGATAAAGTGAGTTCTGAAACACAGAAGATATACTAATTTAAACTATGATTACACTATGATATATAGTCATGACAGCCACTTCTTACAGGGTTGTTACTTCCTACTACATAAAGCAAAATGGCTTTTTGGCCAGATACTAAAGTTCCATTGTTTACAAATGTGTATAATTCTCCAGTTAAGATGATTCATCAGTATTGCACTGCACATCCTCTACTGAGCAAAAAAAAAAAACACAATCTGGCGATATTGGATAAATAATCATGAATTTGGAATGCTCTCTTGTACAAGGAACTCCTGTTGACAGTGGAAATGAAACGTGGTAAGTTGCAAGATTTAAATCTAATTTAATGAGTCGTTACACCAAAATAAAAAAGAATTAAACGTGAGAAGCAACAACCAATTGAAACCACCTTGAACCCCCTGCTAACTCAAACCATTTTGTTTCCCTTGGGAGTTTGAGTTAGTGGAGGTTCTGTATTTTGACTATTTTGAAAACATGTGGGTGCTTTCCAGGTGCAAGGCATGGTTTGCTTCATGTTGTGTTGGGTTTGGTATTAAGTTGGCTTGAGTCTTTGGTGAAACTTTTGACTGTTGGGTATTTTAAACCTTTTTCTAGAATGGCACATTAGCATTTCAAAAAAAATGTTGTTCCTTTAGGTCAGGAGTGGTATGTTTTTTTGATGGTGGTGGGTGGCTGATGTTTGCTTTGAGATTAAATTGGTTTCTGAAATTTTGAATGTGGAAGTTCTTTCTGATTGGTTGGATAATGCCCATTTTTTTTTCTCTTGTCTTTTGGAACTTTTTTTTGAGGTTGGCCTGGTAGATTCTAGATTTGATGTGCATGGCTTCTAAAGTAATGGAATTTGACAAAAGAGACTTTTCAAGAACACCAAGGGTTAAAATGACCTAATTCTATGATTGTTTTACAGATATGGAACCTTTTATATGATTATACATGCAGCCCATGGAATATATTAAAAAAAAAAGGTCCCCACTGTATATGTGCAAAATGAAATAAATGTACTATTAGATAATTACATGCTTAGCGCTTTGCTGCAATTTAAGTCCACTTGGAACAAATTCTTATTAGATGTAAGTGGGTGCATTGGTGTACCAAAGTAGGTTTTAAAGAAGTTGTTTGATAGTCAATTTAGCATTAAACTATGAGTTCTGAGTTTTCTAAGAAAATTATGCACAGGAGAGTATCTTGACTCAATCAGAATCTAAACTAAAACAAATTTAGACAACTGAAAAACTTAATATAGAAGGAGGTAAGATAGATAGAAGGTTGTAATTTACGACATTCCAATCATATTTGGGGTGTTACAATTTTAGGCCCATAAAATGAAATGGAGACTAAACAAACACAAATGATTTAAAAATTGAAAACAAAGGAAAATATAAATCCTGCTTTTTTGTATATGAGCCAATATACTGGCTGTGTAGGGCTGACCGCATGTTGCTCAAAAGAAAAATGATGCTGAGTAAAATACAATAGGTTGACTATAAAGGTGAAATGTTGTGCATGTGATCAAAAGTCCATTCTGTATCATTAACGTAAAAAAGACCAGTTTACTCACTGAAGAAACCTTGCGTTGGCACCTTGGGCCCTTCTTAAACAGTCTACAATGATTGATAATAATTTTCTTTTAACATTTGCTTTTTAGAATTCAAGTGGTCCCAAATATCTTGTCTGCTTAAAGAGTTTTGCTTACCAAATAAGAATTTCCAACTGAACAGGACAGATCTTTCATCAAAATATCAACCTATCATTAAAAAAGCTGTTTTGTCCTACATGAAGCAATTATGCAATCTCACGGCTCTTGCAGGGTGTCTAGTTGCAACACACTGACACAAAAAGTCAATAAGAATGGGATGAAAAGTCCCAAAGAAGATTAAAATAGATCAAAACTGTTATGTAAATGACCTGTTTACTTACTACTGCCTACTTCTTCCCAGTGTTGTGAATCTTTTCCAATTTGAAACAACCTGTAATGCACTGGTGCTTCCAACACTTTATTTCTATCAAACCAGGAGCCACTATCAGTGGTAACTTAATCTTGCCCTGTTTATGAGGGATACAGGGATATCTTACACTACTTATGATGCAATTATTGGTATTCACAGTGTGTAAAACTATTCTGCTGTTTATCAATAAAACTCTCCATTTTATGGTAAAAATAGTAAAAAATGTCTTTTTGTTACTAAATTAATATTAAAGAAAGATAATTCAATGTCAGGCTACTTGTACATTTGGTCATTGAGCGAAAGCTAATGCTCTGAAGAAAAATTCAAGTCATGCTTGTAACTGTGCAGTCTGACTGATTGAAAACAATATCATTTAAAACACATCTTGAAAACTAATTTGGCTTGCTTTGCACCAAGTTTTATGATGGTCATCAACTTTAAGTCAAGGGTTTCTCTTGTGCCACATATAGAAAGCCCACTTCATCGTCAAGAGTGAATACAGCGCATGTTCCAAAGATTTTGGTAGTGGTGACTTTAGTTTCTGTCATGTCGTTATGCTCTATTGCAGTCACTACTTCTTATTCTTAATATTGAGTTGGTTTAGGCTGTTTTTTTTTGACAGCTGTGTTTGCCCCTCCAGATCCTTAATGGAACTGAAGAAAATCTTGCAAGTCTAGGTTATAAAAGTAAGCCATAGGAAGAGACTGAAAGCATCTGTATCAAATCTTAATCAAACACACAATGAAATACTCAAGACTGTGGTGCAATTTAATGACATTCGCTTCACAAGTACTCGCACACAATTTACATTGATGTCGATATTTAAACTAGAGATTATCTTGATTTCAACTAATTGCCTTTTTACCTTGAGCATACAAATTAAAATAGACAACTAAGTGAAAAATAGATGTCATTGAATCGATTAATTATATATGATTAAGTTAATTGTATGTCGTAAAGGTAACCAGTTCAAAAATGCCTTTTGACTTCTTGCACTCACTTTGGTCTTCCTGTAATGTGCTGATTGTGGCTTTTCTCTAGCCTGCTTGCAAATGTTGGAACTTGCCAATCCAAACTTTCCTTTTGCATCTCTTATTGCAGTTGTCATGGATATGTTTTTTGCACATGATCCCCTAATTGCCAATATGACCAGTATAGTGATAGTTGCTAGATGTCCTTTGAGAGATTTTTTCTATCCAAGACAAACCCAGGAATGGATGTTAACAATGTGATATACAGTGGATATCAACTACCAACATTTCCCAGTGTTCTTGACATGTTTTAGCACAAAATCATAGGTTGTTTGAAGTGGATGCAATCCAGGAAGGAATCTCAGCACACTCTTTCCTGTTACAATTAGTTGCTTAGGTTTGCTTTTAGACAGATGTGAAACATCAAATTGGTGACTGTCTCAGGAGAAATTGCAATTCCTGTCAGCTCTTATTCCTGCCTGATGGCCAGTTGCAACAACCTTAATTTGTCTCTTTCCGTTTTTGTTTTCCATTTTTCTATCTCATTGTTGTTGGCACTGCAGGTCCCATTGTTTATGGCTGTTTAAGATTCTTGTGTACTTATTGTAAGTAGTGACAACTTGGATGGTGCAAGGCCTCCAAGTTAGCATACTGTATATTGTACTCTGACTGGTTCTGTGTGGTGATACGTTATGTCTCTGAAAATGATCTTGTCTTTTTTGTAAGCAAAGTCTTCTATCTCTACAGGTTTCCTGGTTTTATGACTTTGCTACAAGAGGGGATATTTCTGGGAGGATTAGAGCAGGATTTCACACATTTCCATTTTTGATGTTTGTAGAGTCAGCCTTACATAGTTCATTGTTTTACTATGGTTTCTTTTAACCCAGTGAGCTCCACACCTTAGAGCTCAGACCACCCCCTGAAATTCCAGAGAAAATGGCTGCCACAGTGAACACACAGATCACTGCCAAAATAATTTACGATTTTAATGTCTTCATTTCACTCTACTGAAGGGAAACTGCACAAAGTTGCATATTAAATAATATACTTCCCCCTGTCAAATTTTATTTTCAACTTGAGCATCAGGCTCTCTTAAAAAAAATTCTAAAGCTAGAGAACGGATTCAACTTCATGATGTACAGCAAGTCATTGGCAAGGTTGCCTTCAGCTTTGAAAGTATTTATCAGTATAATGACTCTCTTTTGCACTCTTATTCCATCAGAATCATGTAAAAAGCTTTCCCTCAAATACAACACCAAAAGACAGATCGCAAATTTCTCCTCAACAAAAGGAATCCTAAACTTTCTAACGCGGGTCAATTTTGAATTTGCCCGCCATAGCGACATCGTGACACGTCACAAGGCACAGCTATAAAATTACTTTTTGCGAGTCATGAGCAAGAACAAACCAATTTTTATGCCTAAATGAAAAGTTTCACTTTGAACAATGCATATATGTTCTTCGCTTAGGCAAACTTTTGCTCCAAGCGAGTTACAAGGGGGCAAACTTTGCAGAGGAGATCATTTTGGTCTTCTGCGGTCAGGTCAGCAAGATGTAAATATTTCCCCAGAGTCATGAAGCAGTGCTCTGGGATCTTTTTTTTTAAGCAATCAACTCCAACAAACTCGTCAGAATCCCAGTACATTGCCAGCTGAGGAAGTTCATGGATTCCAATGAGAATGTTTAGCCCGAGATACGCTGAAATTTCTGCTTGGGTAGATGTGAACAATCGATCCCCTTTCGAACGAGTGTATGCAACGGTGTATTGGACGATTTCGTCAATGTAAGCATCGTCGATAAATACATTGAAAAAATCTTTGGCAGTTGCATTTTCTCCGAGATCTCTGGTTGGGCCATGACGAATGGAGAATTCCTCAACATTAATTTGTTGCAATTAGCTAGACCATTGAAGAGCATTTGGTCGGCTTTCTTCTGCGGCAGATTCTTCATTACTACTTTCGTTGCTTTCTTCTTCCTCCTCGCTAGCGTATAGCTCAACATCAGAATTGCTTCCCCTTTCTTGCGACCATAGGTCGAAAAAGTCTTCCATCTCGTCATCCACATTGCGAAGCAAGTTTTGTTCATGCTGTGCTTGACGAGCTTGTCGCTTTATTCAATTTCTTTGATGATAAAACCAGCGAAGACTTCTTGCTCTTCATCGGATGATTCAATTCATTGAATACAATTCATCAATTGTAGCGGACGGAGGGATCTAGAGACATTCCATCGTTGCTCCGAACGCGATATTTAGATAAGACTTTATACTGAAACCAAATAAGCCACTCGTATTGATCAAAGCTCTTTAATTTCTTGATTAACTTGATTACGTAAAAACTGAAAGGATAATTACAACGAAAAGCCTATTACTATAATTCGTACAGAACATCGATTGTACAATAACAACGCAAAAGGGGGTGTATCACGGTACTAGAAATTCACAAAATAACACTAATCACGAGCAATAATATAAGAGAAATACTATAACTAAATAGATTAATACAAATTACAACTACAAATCATACCTCTTTCTCCAATCTTAACTCTTTTCTTTCGGTTTCTTTCGAGTAATCAACGCTACTATATTCACATGTGTTATCTCGTCGCTCGATTAAGAAAACTGATCTGCTGAGCTATTTGCATCTCATAACCCAACGGAAGTTACACAATCATGGTTAACTATTACATATTAATCATTACATCAATTCTTCTAGAAGCCATGTCTAAGATCACGACATATTTTTGAAAAATTTGTCAAAAATCGCACGGTGAACGTGGAATAGTGAGTTTGGTCTCAAACGAAAGCTTATTTTTTGCATGTCACAATTCACTGCTTTTCAATACCCAGGGGAGTTTTGTTTCTAAGCTACAGCCAATCAAAACAAGCCATTTCTGACATGGTGCATGAGGGTGCATTGGAATTTCAGAGGGGTTTTATTTCTGGGCGCAGGAGGGCGCATCGGATGCCAATGGGTTAATTGGTGATGGATTGTGGAAATATCCCATGATGGAGTCTTGAGTCTAGTCTCTTGAAAGGAAACTTTTTGGCACCACCAGCCAACATTTGCAGTTTTGTTGAAGTTGAAAATGCTTATGAGTGATGAAGAGCAGTCTATAACATGTAATAATGGAATAAAAGGGAATCAGTGGCAACTTCACAGGCAATCTGGGTGTACTGCACTTCTAACTGAAAGAAGAACAATTCTTCTAACAATGTAACATGGAAAAGAAAGAATTGCTTATGCAGGATGTTGCCTCTTGCCTGCACCAACATGTGCTCTTTTAATCAAACTGTTGAGGAAACTATGTATTCAACACATACTTGGTGGTAGGAAAAATTCATTTTTAGTGGCTGCAAGGGCATTGATGGCCCATTGTTGTGGTGATAGAGCAACAATCCTTGCTAGTGGCTCCTGAAACTCATTTCTTCCTGGAACCATTTCAGGTGCTAAACCTGCTAGTATTTGTAATGATAGCTAAACAGGCGGTCAGGTACCAAAACATCAACTCGTATTTAACCCAAGAACAGAGCTACAATTTACTATGCTAACAACGTGGCCGACACACGAGGAAGCTGTTCCCAAGATGCCATGCGGCCGCAGGAAGCTCAATGCTTCATGTAAGCGTACTCGTTACATCTCCTTCCCTTAGTTTCAGTTCAACAAACACAAAATGTAATGTTCCGAAATGTTTCTATGCCTCAAGGTTCTTATGTACTAAACAAACTGTGCATACAGGTTGGAAAACCTAACAATAAAAGGAACGACAACAAAACAAAGAGGCAAAGTCAGAAAAAGTGTCTTATTCCTCAGCACTCGTAATCTTGTAGCCACAGTGGTGGTTGACGTTCACGTGTTGGACGACTAGGTGGCTCTGGAACTACTGGTGTTGGCAGAACCAATGGTTGCGGCAACGCAACTGAGCTTGTCTCAGTCTGCTCGATTAACTCAGTCGGCTTTCTTGCTTCGGAAGGCTCCAACGTTTCAGGAGTGGCCCTTAACCATCAGCGGTTTCGACGATACTGTTTCTCATTCACCTCTACCTGATAGGAACGGTTGCTTACATCTCCAATGACCTGTCCAAGGGACCATTCTTTCTCACCTGGTAGGCACATTCTTATGGCATCACCGTTGTCTAATTTCGGCAATTCGTGTGTGTGTTGGTCATAATAATGCTTCTGCTTCTGCTTCTGCTTCCTCATCTCAATCATCTTTGGTACATTAGTAATCACACAAGGCTCTAACAATGTCTTAGCTACTGGGAGACGAGTCCGTGTTCGCCTGCCATAGAGTAGTTGAGAAGGTGAAGCATGCATTCCCTCAGTAGGTGTGTTGCGCCATTCAAGTAATGCCAACAAAGGATCTCACTTATCTGCACGGGCTTTCATCAACAACGACTTGCAGGACTTCACGGCATTTTCAACACGACCATTACTCTGGGGATGGCCAGGGCTTGAAGTAATGTGATGAAAGTCCCATTCTTTACTGAACGACTCAAAATCTCCACTGTTGAAAGGCGGTCCGTTGTCACTAATAACTGTCACAGGGATGCCATGTCTGGCAAACCAAGTCTTTAAGACTGCAATGACACGATTGCTTGTGGTGTTACTCAAATCTTGTACCTCAAAATAACCAGAGTAGTAACCAACGGCTATCAGGAAGGCCTGCCTCTAAAGTATAAACAAATCAACCCCAACTTTCTCCCACAGTAGATTGGGCACAATATGGGGCTGTAGTGGCTCTCTACATTGTTCAGGTCGATACCTGTGACAAATACTGCATTTTGATAGGTAATCCTTGAGCTGAGCCGTGATTCCCGGCCAGTAAACAATATCATGAGCTCGACGCAGTGCCCCTTCAACCCCAATATGCGACTCATGCAGGCTCTTCACAATGTCAGAACGCTCACCAGCAGGTATGACTAAACGATGACCCTTGTATACCAAACCATCCTCTGTAGTCAGCTCATCCCAGCTGTTCCAATACAGCTCAATCACTTGTTTCTGATGCTTGTCATTTTCACATGCCTGTGCCAAGGTTTCCAGCCAACCTTTACAAATAACATTGGATAGGATCTGTAACTCTTCATCCTTAGCAGTCTCCTTGCGCAGCCTCTCCAAACGAGTAGGAGACACCGTCAGTTCTTCATCATGTTTGATTTGCTCTAACTCAAAGGCAAATAGTCGTTCCTTAATAGAAGGGACATCACTGTTTGGGACAGTCGACTGTTCGCCCTTGAGATATGCTCAGCTTAGGGTGTCAGCCAAGAACATGGTGGTGCCTTTCTTGTATTCCACTTGGATGTCATAATTCTGCAAACAGAGTTGCATTTGTTGGAGGCGCTTTGGGGAGCTGTGGATGGGTTTCTTGAATATGGTTTCCAGCGGTTTGTGGTCTGACTGGACAACTACATCACTTCTTCCAAAGATGTACTGATCAAACTTCTCACATGCAAAGACTATTGCAAGAAGCTCCTTCTCGATTTAAGCATAATTTTGTTCAGTAGTTGGATTCTGTGGAGGGTAAGGTAACAAGGTCTGGGGGCCATGCTCTAGGATCACTGAGCCATGCTGGTCCCCTCCACCACAGTTGTTTCTCTTCTGTGACCGGTTCACCGCGGCTAGCAAGGTCGGCAGGATTATCCTTAGTTGGTAGTTGTGTCTCCACATAATGTCACCATGCTCTCTAATCTTTCGGACACGATTTGTCACGAATTGCTTGAAGTCTCCATTCCCGCGTATCCAGTGTAGTGCGACACTGCTATCGAGCCAACAGTGTAGGGAGGATACAGGAAACCCTTGTAGCGCATCTTGTACGTTGCTTAGAAGATTCACAGCCATGTGACCCGAGACTAGTTCGCAGCGAGGTATTGTCAACCCTTGCTTCGCCAGTCTTGCCTTTGCTGTGATGAGGCCCTTGTTTACTGAAGTCGGCTGTTTGACAACGGCGTACACAGCAGCCGCGACGCCCTTTCCACTAGCGTCTCCAAAGGCATGAAGCTCGATGTTCTCGAAAGGCTGTTGAGCACTCGTCAGTGCTCTTGGCCAGTTAATTTGCTGAGGTAAACAACTCTCCCACTTCCACTGCTGAACTAACTCTGCAAATAGCGGCGTGTCCCATGCGCATTTCTCTTCACAAGCCTCATGATATAGCAGCTTTCCTTGTAGAGTGGTAGGTGCGGCTAATCCTAAGGGGTCATAGATCTTAGCCACCTTTCCCAGGATCCCTCTTTTTGTCGGTTGAGCAACGTTTGCAGGAAAAGGGACCCCAATTTCGTCAGATAACTTGTTCCACTTCAATCCCAGGAGTCCACACTGTTTAGATTGAACGCCCAGCTGTTGCTTTGCGTAGCTTAAGTTGTCTTCGTGCTCATTCACTGTAACCAGCTCCAGTTCTTTCGCATTGTCTTCGGGTACATCATCCAGTTCCAGCTCTTTCACGTTCGAGTGCCACTTGTGCAAATGGAAAGTAGCTTGGGCAAATATCTCAGTTGTTGTGGCTTTCTTCAGTTTCACTTCTTCGGTAGGAGGTCCATCAGATAATATGTCATCCACATATAGCTCACGCTCAATCTCTTCCACGCACTTGGGATGTTCATCTCGGCAAGTGTTCAGATGCTGTTGGATCACACCTCCTAGCAGGAAAGGCGAGGGTCCCAAGCCAAAGAGTGCTCTTGTTCATCTGTAAGTCCGAGTTCGCTGTGGATCTTTAGCTGCTAACCAATGGAACCGAAGAGCATCTCGGTCTTGTACATGAATTCTCACTTGGAGAAAGGCTTTGTGGATATCACCAGCGAAAGCCACAGGATGGAATCTTCCCCGCACTAGAACCTTCCAAAGTTTATTTTGGAGCAGCAGTCCAACCTCCAAGCAGTCATTTAGTGAGGGTGCAGAGCTATGGGCTTTGGCTGAGGCATCGTAGACTACCCGCATCTTGGTCGACTCTACATTCTCCCTCACCACAGCTTTGTGGGGTATGTAAAATTCTTTCCCACTGGCTGGCATGTCTGCCTCTTCCACAATTCCTTCGCGCAGTTGGTCATGGATTATTGCATTGTATTCGTCCAGACCACCTGTTTTCTTTAGACGTTGTACTAGATTTCCCAGGCGTTTCAAGCTCCCAGATTCATTCGAAGGTAGGGGAGGGTGGTCTCCTTTCCAAGGAAGGCGTGCTTCATACCACCCATTAGGACTGCGTCTAAGCTGTTCACGAAACTCTGTGTAGACAACGCTTTGGTCACCACTAGGTGCGTCTTCAAGTCCAAGGACATCCATTCTATACAGCTCTTCACAATCGTTTGAGGCCGTTTGCGCTAGGAATATGCTGTCTAGGTCTGTCTCCGTCCCAGGTGACATGATGGTCCATCCAAAGTGAGTATATTCTGCCACTGGTTCACCCATAGCTCCAGTTCGCTGGGATTCGCAGGTCTTTATTCGCGCATAGTCGCTCGTTCCAAGAATAACATGGACAGGAAGCATCTTCAAGTCTGTGTCCTCCATGTACACTCCCTTTAGATGTGGGTACTTGCTTATCATTACCGCATAATTTGGGTTTTCAACAGACAGCAATTCGGCACGGTCAATTCTCATCACGCTCAGTGGAATGACATACTTTTCTTCCGTATAGTTCGCTTGGACTTTGAAGATCTCACTTCGTTTTGTAACCACTCCCACGATGGTTTGAATACGGCGTGTGTGCATACGTGTTGGTCTCAGCTTCAGCCTATCTAAGAGGTATCCAGAGGCGTAAGAAACGGTTGCGCCGGTATCCAGTAGTGCTCTACAGGTTACGCCATTTACTTTGACAAGAACTATAGGATGGCAAACCTTCTCCCTGTCTTGTGTTGCTGTCAATGCAACTCCAACATTATTTCTAGGCTAACTTGCTCTTACTTGTCTGTCACAGATAGACAAGTGGTGCTTTTACTTGCAGTGTACACAGGAAGCTTTACTAGAGCGGGCTGGTTCGCGTTCTTGCGCGTAGAAACTTCTGTGGCGAGGCGGACAAGGCGGTGGCAGGGCCTGAGGTTTTCCACTAGCTTTCTCAGCTAATTCCAGTGGATGAATTGCCTTCCTTTCTTCTAGAGCTCGTATTAGTTCCGTGAATCCCCAGTCTTGCCATCATACTTTTCCACCTACGAGTTCGGCTTTGATTCCTGGCAGCTTATCAAGCACACCACGCACCATAGAAAAACAAGACGAAAGTTTACCCAGCGTCTCAAGAGATTGAACATTGTAGTTCAAAGTCTGGCAAAATTTATGGATTTTGCTAGGCTCTGATCCTGTTATCACTGGCAAGGCATTCAAGTTGTCGATGTATGCCCTTACAATCTCGCTTATCTTGCCATAATTTGAAGTCAGAATATTCTTAGCGTGCTGGTAGCCTTCAGAAGTAAAGGGAAGGCAGTCGATTGATTCGCAAACATTACTTTCCAGCAATTCTTTCAGATGAGCGAATTTTGTGACCGCTGGCAGATCAGATGAATCAATTTCAGCTTCAAACTTGTTCCAAAACGAGAGCCACTTCTCATAGGTGCCATCGTATTTTGTGATGATTAGTTTTGGCATTTTCAGGATGCTTTTTGCTGGCTGGCTTTGCAGCGGCTTGCTCTGTTTGTTGAATTTTCGCCTTTTGCTCAAGATTTAGTTTTTCAAACTCTAGATCTTCCTCTTGTTGCTGATTGAGGAAAGTTTTCTCCTTCTCACGCTTGTAGTCCTCTGCTCTCGTCGCAGCTTCTTCAAGGCTGCGAGTTAAATCAGATATCTCCAAATCTGCTTCGTCGGTGCGTTCTATTGTTGCTCCCCATTTCTGCACATTCTCGACGATTTCTCCAGCCTCAAGCTTGGCTTTTTCGATGTCTACCTTGAGATCTTTGATGGCATTCATGACTTTCTTCAAAATTTCCTTGCGACGAAGGATTTTGTTGAGGTTGCCCTTGTCCACGATTGCAGCAGTCTTGGAGCGAGTAAGTGCTAGTAGTTGCAATTCTGTCTCGAGTTCCTTTTGCTTTTCCTCCATTTTAGTCACGGTTTAGATTCTTGATAGTCCCGTCTGAGTTGCCACTGGTGTGGGGAATAGGTTAAGAAGGCCCACAACGTCCTCAGTCTTCACTTTGAGGTTTTTTTTAATCACAGTTTTTTCTTTTCTCCTACAAAAATAATCCACCTCTCACGGGCATCAATCGAGCAAACCCTAATCTATGGCACACCTTGAATAAACATGAGCTGATTGGCTAAAACGATATTGCTGACAGAAAAATAACAAACGTGCTCTATTTCACAATAACACGTGGAATAACGTGATCTTTGCCATTCAGATACAAATAAACGCCTTCAAAGATTGGCAGTTTGTGACAAAATAAACATTAAAAGCCCTATGCTATTATCGAGTTTCCGACACTACTCTGTATCAAGCTTTCAAATTGATAAACTTCTGAAGGAGTGGAGCATCCTATAGCAGAGATCAAGAACCAATGTCTACTGCTGTTATTAAGGGTTTGTGAGAACTTGCCTTTGTGGAGAGAAAAATATTTCCCTGAATTTGATACTATGCATCCATTTGTGTAAGGGAACTAGACTGGTCAGTAAGTCAGTCTCCAGTTTAAATGATACTAAAGTTATGTTCTAAAAGATGGAAAGAACTGCCCTTTGGGCACTACTAAGAGAGATCTCTTCAAATTGTAGAATTATTATTTTTTTATTTCTTGGCAAGGTTTGCGTTTGTGGTCATGATTACTGTATGGATGATGCTTGTGTATGTAGTGATGGTGGTGCTTGCAGTTTTGTTACAAGTAGGGTAGGGTAGGGTAACTTTATTTATACACGATATGTATAAAAGCTGAAAGCTTGTGGGGTCGTGTACAATAAATTACTTTGATATTAAAAAATAGATAAAATGTTTTAAACAAAAATTAAAATACATTACATAGATCAGTAGATCAGTAGTTAAAATGTAAATAAAATGAACTTTTACAATATATATCAATAAGACATGGAAAAACTAACTTAATTTCAATTAGTCTGGATGATGTTACCATGTGCAATGCTGGTGTGAAGTGCTGGTGATGTATTTGGTTGTGTTTGGTTTGATAGACTATAACAGCTTTTTGGCCTTGTGAGTTTTGACTTATGTCTGAGAATTAATGGACTTTTGCATCTATATCTCTGTTTCTGGTGCATTGATGCCCTCTTTTGAGAGATTCCTTGGAGGTGTCACTGTTTTAGTTGTGATTGACTGTCTGTGAATACAAATTCATGAGCAAAAAGGATTCCTCTGGAGGGATTTCTGGTGACTTCTAAATGAACGCTATCAAACTTTGTGGAATTGGAATTTTCAGCCTTAACAGGGACAATTTTCAAATTACTCTTTTTTAATTAGTATTAGCAAGAGAAGATTTACAGAGTAAAATAGGGAAGTAGAGTTTTCATCTAGCTCCCTGCATTCCTTCTTAAGTTCTGAAGGTAGACTTTCCTCTCCCTCATAAGCTGCTGCTGCTGCTGCTGCTGAATTCCTTATCCAACTTTTTTATTTCTTCCTCAAGAGGCTAATTTCTTCCTCAAATAGACTCAAGGAAAAAGTGGGCTTTGGAAAAATTCTTTGCACTATTTGTTGCATGCTGGTAGAGAGTAGTTAACTGTTAAGAACATGTCTACTAAGCATAAATTGTCTGGTCTTCACTGAGTTAGTAATGCCATTTGATAAAATGTAATAACTTTTGTGGTAACTTTTTATTGCAAAAGAATGGTAGTTTTGTAACAGTTTCCTTCTCCACTCCTTGATCTGTAACAAACTCTTCTGGTATCTTTCAATTGAGATACTCTTTGTGGGAGGTTTGAATCCCTCTGTAGTTTGACAAGATTGTTCCCCCACCCCATGGAGTTTCATGATTTGTTATCTCTAAAAGGTTAAAGAAATTAAGTTGTACTTCTGGGCTGTCTTATTTAAGGCTTGACTTTATTTATAAACAATCAATAGTAAAGTAGCAACTAAAGGTAATGAAAGTAGGCATGGACCATTCAATTGATGTTTTATTGCTTGTAAATAATCATTAGTGCCTCGTGTCTCATGAAAATGCCCATCTTTTTGTGTGCCGTCTTCATAATCAAAAGCTGGATTGTCTCCATTCATGAACTGCATCTTTTTGTAAGCTGTATTGGCTAAGTTTCCTCTGATACTTAAAATTTAGTTGAATTTAATTCATTTGGGCACTCCCTATTGGAGATTGAAAGGTGCCCCCTGTCATTCATAGTTTTGATGGTCAAAAATATGCTATTTCAAAACGAAAGAGTGTTTTTGTTTTCAGCATGATAGTTATAGGTATGGTTTTCACAGGTCAGGAAATTCAGGGAACAATGAACTACTTCAAGGCCTGAGTAAAGTCAGGGAATGTCTTTTTGAGTTGGGGAAGAATTACATCTTTGAGAGAAGTCAGGAAAAAGTAATATCTCAAGTAAATGTAACTTTTGTTATACCTCTGTCTGCTTTTTTGAGGTTTTAGGCAGATTCAACTCTTTTAGACTCAACTCTTTTGTAAGAATCTTAATTTTAACACATTAAGAACTTCAAATGTTCTTGACAAGATTGATCAAATTTATTTTAGTACATTCTTGAGTAACTTGAAATGCATACCCTGTTCTTTCAATAAAAGAGCATGATGCATATGGCTTGAAACCTAGCACACATGGTATAAAAAAAACCCTACCTCCAAAATGGAATAATGGTATTAATAGATTAAATCTGAACAGACATTTCAGATTACATGTGATGATTGAGTATAAAATACACCGAAAAGTTAGTTTTAAAATAATTACTAATTGTGTTCATAGGGAGTGTCTAGAAAGGTGATGAAACCTTTCCCATTCTTGCCTTGAACTTAAAGACGCCTATTGACAATGTCCACCACATTTAACAAGCAAAAGACTTTCGCTGTCATGAACCTGGAGAAAATGATGTCTAATTAAGTTGCAATAAACAGTTTCCTTCAGGATTACATCCTGTGGTGAAGGAAAGTCTTGGCAAACGTGTTGCAGAATTCTTATAACTCCGCCTGCTGGTTCAAACAAATCAGGAAGACTGTATCTTTTGATGTAACAACACGATTTAATCCAAACAACCAATCTATTGTGATATACAATTCTCACATATTCAATGGTTGTAACACAATGATCAACGATCAACTAACACATTTTAAGTATAAAGAGGTTTTTTCTACTATCCTTGCATAAGGCAGTATTTTTACATTAATTACATGTACAGTAAAAGTTCCCATTGTAATTTGTCTAAATTAAGTGACTATTACAAAAGTGCACATTCTTTCACCTTTATTAGCCTAAGAAAATGCATGCAGTTACATCATGTTATATCATGAATATATGCAGACCTTGTCTACATTATTGTGAAATCTAATGTCACAAAATCTAACCTCTTTACGGTAAAAATGTCAATTTCTAATTAATATTTAATCACAAAATAATCAAGTCAAGCATCGCCTATTTCTTTCCCAATTAAACATTCCATCCAGGTTTATGCAGCAGGATTTCCCCTCTGAACACTAGGCCTTTCACCAAGTAGATGTTTTGCAAACCTAGCAGCACTTGGTGTGGATTTGTAATCCTGTGAAACATGCACCCTGTAGGTTTGGCATACTCCTAGTTTCTCCACCATTTGCTGAGGGATCCCCTTGTTCCAGAGTACAGATTTTTAACTTGAGCAATGAATTCTTCAAACACAAAACAGAAGTAAGTGCTAACGAACCATGGTGAAGAACTTGAGAGGGAAGTGGAGTAAAGAATGGAAGTTTTATGTACACTCTTCAATACCATGAAGACTTGGTGAAATTCTCTCAAAGTTATAAAGCAAAACTTGAGCTTTCTCTACACAAGTTTTGCAAATAGGAACTGAGAGCAGGAAATGAAAAACTGTAGTAAGAAGTGCAAATTCATCTGAAAGCACAGCATGTTGAAGACATGGCATTCCAGCAAAGAGGGCAAACAAACAAAATTCTGATGCTTTCCAGTGCTTTGATTTAGCAATACTATATGGCTTTCTGGTCAAGTCATGGGGCACTTTGATACAAAGAAACAGATTGTATAGCTCATGACTAATTCCTAGCAAACTGTATGAATCTGTAACATGCTGAGGATCAAACCATGGTGCGAATAGTAGTCTTCCCATGATTCCTTTGCAAGCATAATGCATCTAGCCAATCGGTAAATTGTCTAGAATGTCAACCAATTGACAAACACATTTTCTCCTTCAATACCAAACACTGTAGTGCCTCTTGCCTCCTCAACTCTTGCAAACATCCTGGTTTCTTGTGCTGTTCTGACAGCCACAGTACCAGAGGGCCTGTATTCATACAGCCTTCCACGTGTTTGCTGGTCATACCTCCCTGGATGTTTGTATATACCACAGCCAAATTGACCATTGTACTGATTGATATTAAAAAGCAAGGCTTTGGCAGGTAGGTCTGGTACAACAGATCAGATTCTGCACACTGGTGACACAAGTACACCTGTTTCATTGTTAAAACTACTACCATTTGCTAAATTGAACAATTCACTGGTAAAATGTTTCACAAATAGTGGCACATTTGGTTTAGACTAAGGATGGTTGGTCACAGGGATGGCTGGTCACAGGGTACATCTTTGCTCAATGAGATATTTATTGACTTTTTTGCTTGAAGCACGTATATTTTTGCACAATTTTTGGGATTTTCAAATTATCAGCTCCTCTACCCTTAAACCCCCAATTTAAGAGTACTGTTCACTTAATAATAATAATAATAATAATAATAATAATTTATTAGTTGTATAGCCCTATTTACATGTACAGATCAATAGTGCTTTACACTGAATAAAAATTAAAAACCTTATATATCTAAATAAAAATTTACAATAGTAATTGTTGCTAAAAATATATAAGAATAAATTATTTTAATGTAATATATCTGAGTTAATGATTACAAAAAGCTTCATTAAACAGAAACGTTTAAATAGCTTTTTTAAATTTATCCAAACACTTAATCATTCTAATTTCACGAGGAAGTCTGTTCCATAAGTATGGTGCTGCTGCCTGAAAAGACCGATCTCCAAATGTCTTCAGCATCTTACCCTTAGGGGGCTCTAAGTAAAGACCGTCATTAGATCGAAGACAATAAGAAGATTTTGATTTAATAGATATAAGGCTGTTAATATATGACGGAGCTAAATTATGAACCACTTTAAAAGTAAGTAGAAGAATTTTAAATTTAATGAGAGCCTGGATTGGAAGCCAGTGTAACTCATATAGAATAGGAGTAATATGCGAGTACCTTCCAACGTTCAATAGCAGTCTTGCGGCTGCATTCTGTACACGTTGTACTTCAGCTATCAGTTCCTTTGAGGCACCATACAAAAGACTGTTACAATAATCTAATCTATTTGTTATAAACGCATGAACTAAAGTATGGAGACTGTCTTCGTGTAAATATTTCTTAATGCTTCTAATGTTATGAAGATAAAAGAATGTAGATTTGCAAATATTTGTAATATGCTTAGACATGCTTAGGTTAGCATCCAACCAACAGCCTAGATTTTTAACCTCGGAGCTATTATTAATTACCGAGTTGCCAACGGAGATACTGATTGGCTGTAGTTTAGACAATTGTTGTTTGGAGCCTATTAAAATCAGTTCAGTCTTGCTATCATTAATTAACAGTCTATCATGAATCATCCACTTCCTGATCTTTTCAATACAGTTCTCCATTGCTTGCAAGACTTGGTCTTGAGATGTAGTATTAGGTTTAAAACTCAGATATAACTGGGTGTCATCAGCATAACAATGAGCACAAGGAAGCTTGTGTTCAATGATCTTAAAGAGCTTAGATGCATATATAATAAATAGAATCGGCACAGAAGTTTCATAACTTTGTGAATATTTGATGCTAGTCAAAAAGCTTGGGAGAGGTAACAGTGATCTTTACAGTTTTAACTCTGTACAGTACATCCAACTTTGGACTTTCCATTAATGTAAATTTTACATTTTGCTCCAACCTTGTAGCAGTCTTTAAATCTGTGGTATTATAGGTACTGCAAAACCTTAGAGGCTCAACTTTCACTCCTTCATCTCCACAATCATTGTTTACGCACAAGTCTTTTTACGCTTTTTTGTGAAATGTTAGGCAGAGTTCTATAAGCTTAAAAGGAAGTAAGCACTTGTTGTGTCTTTTGTTAAATTTGTAGTATGACATTGCAACACTGTTGTTGACTAGCAAAGTAAGTTTTAATAGCCTTGGTCTAATAGCCATGTCCTCCTTGGCAGCTTTAGACATGTGATGCTTCTAAAAAAGGGCTAACTATTCCTGTGAAAAGTCAAAATCACTCGAGTCACGTACTTCATGTGCATTTGATTCCTCTCCAGAATCATTGTCCACCTACCAAATTCTCTTTTTCCTGTTCCTTTTTGGAGTATTCAATATGTTTTCACAAGATAAATCATTGGTATCCAAGGATTTGTCCCTTTCAACATCTTCTCTGACAACGCTTTGTCCGCTGTCACTGTCTTCCTCATAGGTGCTAGAATTTTCATAAAACAACATTTATTGCTGTTGCTAAATAAAAATCTTCATTTTGGTAGTTTGGATCATTTCCTTTTAAATACTTGACATATTGATTATGAAAAAGACTGGTTCAGCAAAAAATATTGCAGAATATGCAGACCAGCCAGATGGCAGAAATGAAAAAATGTATTTAAAAGAAAAAATTAATAGTTAGTCACCTAAAAAGTATCTTTTGGGAGAGTTGCGTGACATTTGTGCTTTCACCAAGCATTCCACACCAGAGAATTGCAGAACTGCAAATTGTACATTTGACCACTGTCACTATATTTCTTTCCCCTCTCCAAAATGATGATTGTTAAAAGTAGATACATGATATAAAAAGGTCAGCTCTGAAAAAGACCTGCTGGGATGAAAATGTGCAATTAAAATGATTGCATGATCTCTCTCCATTTTTTGTTTGCTGTTTATTTCTGTTTGCTTTCTATTATGTATATTCAAAGCAATGATTGAAAATGTAAACATCTTATTGAGTGATACAATAAGTCATTTTCAACATCTAAAAAACTGGCTGTAGGAGTAGCTTGAAAGAGCAGCATAGGAAATTGGAAAAAAAGGAGTGTAAAACTATTTGATTAATTTCTCTTACCTTTTTTGAAACGAGTTCACCATTTTCGCAAGGAAGTGGGCGATTTGCAATTCATGGAAAAATGTACCTGGCTCCACAGCCATATACAGTATACTGATCACTGTCCCAATGTGGTTTCCTTCTGACTTCAGAACTCCTTCTGATGGGGTATAACATGCATCCCTATGGGAGCCATATCACCCACTCAAAGCTGTAGAGGTGTATCAGCTGTCAGGTTCACTCAGTCTTGTACATTCATCATGGCACTGTCCTGCTCTGCTCATTGCTGCCCTAACTGCATCAAGATAAAGAGGTTCTTTATGGTGAAAAACAATATTTAGAACAAAATACAGACAGGCGAGGCTCACGATCTTAATTACTGACATCATACTAAACTGTGAATCTCTGACTGAAATCGTCTATCCAAAGCAAGAAATGGAGCTTCTGCCCATCAAAGGAACCAAGTAGAAGTGGTCTACTCAATGAACACAGTTGGGATACACTTGTTTTAGATGTATATAGCAGTGCTACGAAAGGATTGAAAGATTCCCATGATCATTATGTCAAAAAGGAAGTCGATTAAAACATCAATTGGCTACCCTATTGATTAGGAAATGGAAACTGGAGAGAAAACTGATGTAAAAATTGCTCAGTCACTATAGAAAACATTTAAACTTGCATCTTTTCAATGCAGCTAGTTATTCTACTTCCCTTTTGAAACTGAAAATTTGTTTGAGGTGGGGTTTGGAGGTTCTTAAATATCAAACCGAGTACTATTGCTTGGTTGTGTTTGAATAATAGTTTGTGCGCTATGAAGTGTAGAAGACCTGTAGAAGACAGTACATTAGTCAAATTTCAGTGGGCTCCAAAAACCAAAACCCCTCAAGCTATCAACATTAAGGAGGCTGGGAACTTCACCCACTCTGATAGGGAATTTTTACTGATCAGTTCTAGGCATGACTGTTTCTCAGGTCTCTTGTATTTTCACACAATGAATGCAATCTGTTTTTTCAAAGGTTTTATGAGTTTGATCCCTATTTTTTAACTTAGAAAATGGATTCTAAGTTAAAAAAAGTCACCTTAAAGGCGCATGTGACTACTGCTTAGAAGGTGAAAACTCTAAAAGGTAGAACTAGCATAGATAAGCTGTAATATGCATAAGAATGCATGCAAGTAGTTGGAATAAGGGACTGTTGATTTTTTTATGGGGTAGGGAGCGGCAGGATTTGACAATTTACAACACTTAAAACTTATATAGTGCAACTTTCCATGACACATGATCAAATGCACTTTACAATAAGACTAAAAATGAATAAAATTTAAAAGCAGATAAAAAGATTAAAGATGAAATAAAATGATAGTAAATGATAGATAATAAAATAAACAATAAAAACTCTACTACAAATTAAAAGCTTGTTTAAAAAGATATGTTCTCACATGGCATTTAAAATTTGACAGAGAGTCAAGGCTGGATATCTCACCGAGTAGATTGTTCCAGAGCCTTGGAACAGCATAACAGAATGCTCTACAACTAAGTGTTGGGAATATCTTGCCTCTTGGAACCTCAAGCATGACTTTTTTCCTGGATCTGAGGGAACATTCTGTTGATTTCTTCTGGCTGATTAATTTACAAATATAATCTGGTGCCATGCTGTGAACAGCTTTAAAAGTCATCAGTAAAATCTTGAACTCAATGCAATACTTGATGGGAAGCCAGTGAAGCTGAGATAAGACTGGCGTTATGTGGCAAAACTTATGTTGCTTAACATCTATAATCAACAGTGTCAAAGGCAGCAGTCAAGTCAAATAACACTAGTAGAACAGCATGCTGAGAATTCATTTCCATCAGGAGGTCGTTAGTAACTTTCAAAAGTGCTGTTTCTGTACTATGGTTCTTTCTGTAGGCAGATTGTACTGATGGCTAAAGATCATGTTTTTTCTCTTTGAAGAAACACAGCTCTCTCAGTTACTTTAGAGATGAAGGAAAGATTGCTTACAGGCCAATAATTCTTAAAAACAGTGTCAAGACCATTCTTAAGAATCGGTCCAACCAAAGCCTCTTTCCATGCTGAGGGAAAATGACCACTTTCAAGTGAAATATTAACCATTTTGGTTAGGACTGGTAAGAGGACATCAATGCACTTGACAACTAGAGGTGTAGGTATAGGATCGGTTGTAGGTTGTTTAGCCCCCAGTTGATTAGCCCCCACTGAGTCGATTAGCCCCCAAGAAAAAGTCGATTAGCCCCCAAACTAGAAGTCGATTAGCCCCCAATTGAAATCTGTATCAGACTTGGTAGATTACACTTTTGCTACAATTTAGTTCGTCTAGGTTTTATTGGGTTTCCGTTTCTTTTAATTTTTATTTCAAAATAATAACTCATGTTGATCATTGACTTTTGAAGATGTGATGGCTCCTAAAGGAGCCATTGGTTTTTCTGCTAAGTCCAGCGACCTAGCAGGTTGTTCAGAAGCTTGGCCCATTGATATATGAGCAAGCTCTTAGAAGCTGTCTGGCGTTCTTGTCCCCGCTGCAATATTCATCCCATAGGCTAAATATCTTGGCCTGCTGTTTCCTGTACTTTCTTCGCTGTACCCGCTTCAGCTTTTTCTCAGACACCAGCCGGATGCGAAGGGATGTCAGCCAGGCTTCTCGATAAAGCAGATCGATCAGGAGATACAGAGGGAGCTGAGATCTGCTGGAGGTGTGACGGTGAAGTCCGTGATGCCAGCCCTCTATGTTGTTGTTCGTTTGTACAGACTAAGGGAAGACGGTCCAGGTCGACGGCTGGATGAACTGTCTAAGGTTTCCCTCCTCGGTTTCTTGCGACTCCAAACGCTCAAACTGTGGTACAATCTCGTCTTCAGGAAGGCATGGCAATGCCATCACGTGACAGATGAAGTCATGAGTTCCGCGGTCATCCCTGTAGGACTGTTGAAGACCCAAATCCTGGACCTGAAGTAAGTAAGTAAGAAAAAATAATTAAGGTTTTTCGTTAAAAAATGACCTCGTTTCAAAACTCATCGTTTCAAAATAAAGGTTATCTTACTAGATATAGCTATCGCTAAGTGCCAACGAGCAACCAATGAAAAGAAATACTCATTGGTAATGTTAAAAAATGGAGTCATGTTTTGTGGGTGTAAATTTTAGTAGTGAAGTATTCCAACCAACGTGAAATGTTTTAAATTTTGAGGTGAATATGGTGAAAACGAAAATAAGTTTCTTGATTTTACATTATTGCAATACAAAAGTTTGTGCTGCAATGATAGCCAAGTGTGTTTTCTTCCCTTTCTAAAAATTATGTGTAAAACTGAATAATATAAGGTAATACAGAACAAAAATGAACCCACAATAACAACTCTTAATTGTATATGAACTGTAACAAAATATTTCTGAATCACTAAATAAATTTTTTCTTCACAGTCATTCAACTGGGATAGCACAACTATTAAGTTTGGGATGCATGGGCCAGTCTGAGATAACACATGCTACATCAGTATTAAACAATAATTTTAATTTTCCAACATCGTTCGAGACAGTCACACAATGTTATTGGACTGTTCACACAGAATGAACTAATCAGAGTTTACTTCTGGACGTTTAAAGGAAAGAACTTTGTATTGTTCATTGTTTGGACATTGTTGACCAAACAAATATTTTCTTCGAGACAATATAAGATAAACTTCAACGTCATTAATTTTATCCTTAATTAAGGGATGTATAGAGCGAAATCTCTAACACATGAATCTAAACTGTAACAAAATATTTTTCATTCACTGCTATAACGTTCCTCAAAGTCAAACACCTGGGAAAGCAGATGCACATCTTTTAGCTTTGGGATGCATGGGCCAGTCCGAGACTACACATGTTACATCAGTATTAAACAACAATTTTAACTTTCCAACGTCCTCCGAGACAATCACACAAGGGTATTGGACTGTTCACAGACAATGTGCTAATCAGAGTGTACTTCTGGACGTTTAAAGGAGAGAATCTTTGTAATGTTTGTTGTTTGGACATTGTATACCAAACAAATGTCTTCCAGAGACATAAGATAAACTTCAATGTCATCGATTTTATCCTTTAGGGATAAGGTTGATCCTGCCAGCAGGGTTTCTAGTTGCTCAGTGAAAGCCTGGATCCACATCTCTTTGCTGTTGTCACCTTCTGATTCAGTGATAGAAATTTTTGCTGAAGCCTGCAGTTTGATATCTCTTGATCTTTGACGTGTACCACAGTTTTCACACTTCAGTGTGGTGCAAGTGAATGATTCAACATCATTTAAGCGTTTTTTGCACACTTTGCAGGAACAAAAGATGTTTAGCTTTGACACCAAATTGAATTCTGAAGCAGTTACTTCCTTTTCTGGACTTTTGAGCATATCTGGTCCAGTCAGGGTTTGCACTGTTTGTGTTGTAAGGTTTGCTGTTGTGTTTGGCGATGTACTTAGATACGTCGACCCTTGGAAATTCTTTACTGTCAGGTTGGTGAAGCAGTATGATTTACCCGTTGTCAAGGTATGGACAAGGGGTTCCCAAATGTGAATCATTGATGACCCAGTGTTGTCCTCCAACACGCAATCTTCCTTCACATGGGCTGTTGCTCCAGTGGATCTGAGAACAACAGCCTTGAGGTCTTCTTTTCCCATAGTGAGGGAACCACTGACATTGACTTTTTGGTTTGGGTGCAAACCTTTTACATTCGACACAGTAACTGACTTTGCAGCACTTGATTCACCTGCACTTTCAAGCTTTGGCTGCTCGGTGTAACAAAATGATACATCTGACAAGCCTGCTTTATGTACGGCAGATTGTTGATTGAAAATACATTCATTGTCGTCTTTTACAATAATGTTCTTGAGCTGTACTGGGCTCTTGGTTTCCTCAAAATGTTTTAAGGAATCATGGACATAGAGATTAAATCCTACCAAACGTTTCACTTTAGTGGGTGAAGTTTGAAGCTGAAATTCATACCACTGATGCTTTGACTTAAGGGACTTCTTAATTGGACTGAGGTTGTGAATAAACCCATGGTCGTTTGCTGCAAGTAAACAATTAAGATGGTTAGAATATGCATAAGAGAATTATGTTTGATTGGCATGGTAATGTCAAATAATTTGGGGGGTTGGATATTTCAAGAAAATGACACATTGCAGGTAAAGCTTGAAACTCACTTTCTTTGATTGCTTTATGCCTGCTGGCGTTGTCTAGATTTGGCACCCTTGCCGACTTTGGCACTCTCACGTGTGGCTCGTTCGCCGCCGCTAGTTTGCTACAACTTTGATTGCTTTCTGCTCGCTAATGGTGTCAAAGTTGGCTTACTGGCCGCTAGTTTGCTACGATTATCGTTTGTTTGAGCTTTGTTTTGTTTAATTCGGTGGTTTCTCAGTTTCTTTGATTGCTCTATGCCTGCTGGCATTGTCTACATTTGGCACGCTTGCCGACTTTGACACACTCGTCAACTTGGCACACTGGCCGACTTTGGCACACTGGCCGGTTACTGAGCTTGCTAACTCGATAATTATACCACAAAGGCACTTAACTTAAGTGCACTCACGCAGAATTGGAAATAAAACTTACAAAGGTAGGTGAAAAATACAATTTTCTTACCTCAAACTTGCTCGCTCCTCCGCTCGATAAATGACAAAGCTGCTAAGCGTCCACGATAAGCACCATGTGGACTTGACGTCACGATCTTTGCGCGCTACCATTGGTCCGTTGCAAAACAAAGCCTATTCACATTACGTCATTGGAATCTCAGGAATCTTACCTTACAGACATCTTACAATCACTCGAGATTTTTTCCGCCTGTACAATACTCTCGCACGGCTCTATAATGCTGCCGCCTCGCCAGCCTCGCGTCTTCGCTCGGCTGGCTCGTTGGCAATCATAAACAAAAGTCCTCAATATTTCATAATTCACATATCATATTTGATATTTTTTTTTCTTCGTACTAAGTTACAAACAATCAACCGGTTCATACATTTATACATTTATCTTATCTTATCTTGTCTTGAACATTTCACATCTCGCATTTTATATTTCGTACTAAGTGTAAAAGTTACAATTTTTCCTACTAACCTTTCTCCATGGAGCTTGAGTCCAGTGGAAGACACATCCTTTGATCTCAACTTCTGGCAGCAAACGACGAATCGCTGACCACATAGCCCGCTCGAAGTCTATGATCACCCTCTTAACAGCTGTAGGCGTCGGTAGAAATTCCAGAACTTTCTTTAGCACCTTAAGAGAATCCAAAGAAATAAAGTTATGCCAGAGGACTCATGAATGTATAGAGTTAAGCCTAAAAGAGTAATGAAAACATACTAGGAGAAAATTCGTGGACAATTTTGTCAGGGCAAGTCACTTAAAAGAGAATTACAGCGATTTGTAACATACTACGAGAAAATTCGTGTAAAGTTTTGTCAGGGCAAGTACTTAACTTAATGTAAGAGAATTACAGTGACTTTTGAAGGATTTTTAATATAAGTAATGTACTATTACTGGTATTTACCTGTTTATAATCACTCTTCTTGCGTCTGGACATGAGAACAAACAGCAGAGGCACTTGTTTAACGTAGTCCTCATACTGGATGAAGGCGTTGATGGACAGCAGCTTGGTGAATGATGGCGGCAAAGTTTGAAGGTCCCGTCAACGTACCAAGTTTTGGCTTTGCTGAGGTGGTGAAGCTGCTGCTCGGTTGCGAAAATCAGATGTGAAACTCGAGTAACTTTCATTTCTTTCTCTCTTCAATAAGTATAATATAAATATATTAAAATCCTATACTTCATCTAGTAACAACTAGTATTATCAAGGTGAACGAACAAAACTTAATGAATCACAAGTTACCACAGTAAAGCATGCATCTACTTGTTTCCTACTTGGTTAATAAATTCTCCCACAATACCATTCTGACTGACACCGTAGGGTCAAGCAGGGAATAGGTCACAAGAGTGATCTTCCATCAACATATCATTGGTGTTTAAAGAGGTGTCCAGAATGAACTTGTTAACTTTTATGGGGCTCTTCTTTCCACCGTAATCTGCAAAAACCTTATGCTTTCTTCGAGAGAAGCACACTGCTCCAGTTATTGTTTCATCTCTTCCTTGTAATTGGCATTCAAAGAACTTTTCATTATACACAGGAGAAGCTTTATTTATGTAACCAACAAATTCATTGTTTTGTGTAGAAGTACTGGTGCTGTTAGTACATGTAGCTGGTTTTGAGTGATAGTCCATGACTGAAAAAGAAAAGAAACAGTTATTAAATTACCTGTAAATAGATTGACTAGCAATGACTGTCAATACATAAAGAATGATTGTTGATTAGGAAACACAGCATGCTATATTGTTAAATCATTTGCAATATAGCAAATCAACTAGTTGAAGTTTACCTGACAATGACTGTGAGAGGACAGGGAAGGGCACAGGGATTGGGACATTATTAAACATCACCAAATCTCTGTAGTTATTATATTACATACTAGTCCCTGTAGTATTCATCATATTACATCTAGGTGTGCTTGTATCATTCTTTTTATAACACTCAAGAAAATTTACAGTGAAGTTGTTTCTGTATCAAAACAGTTAATTAATGCACATATTGATTTGTGGTCTGAAAAATATGTTTTTTATTATGTGTAATTGTGCCTGAGATTCCTGCCAATTTTTATAAAGTGGTCTATAGCTGTTTTGTTGTGAGTGGTATACAAAGATATCAATTGCCTGTAGTTATTTTCTGTAATAAACAGATTATGTAGGGGAACTGTCTGCTTCATTTAACCAATTTAGATTAAAATCTCCAATGAAAACATTGTACTTGTAATGGCTCTGAGTGGGTTGCTGAATTGATTTTATTCCGATAATTAGGACATGTGTACACGATAATTTGGTTACTGACCCGAGCACATGGAACACACTCTAACACACTCTCACACACTCTCGACGCGCATGCTCACTCATTTGCACAAATGCATCTCATTACAGTACTGTGTAGTTTGTAGGATAATTATCAACATACTTTTCAATATGTAAAACCAGAAGTAATGCCCAAAGATCATAAACAACATGAAAAATATCTGAAGTTAAAAAAATTAACAAGAAGAGATATCAATCAAAATGGGTAAACATGAATATCAATGTGAAGAATATAATCAAAAAATGAAAATGAACAAGTATCACCATAGTAAAACTAGCAAATGATCAGGAAATGATGCTTCTGGATCATTGAATGTTACTCTGTGAATAATGTATGTTTTCAACGAACCAATTGCTATTCATTAACAGTTATCTATTTATTTATTTATTGCAATTCATGGCACATACAATACAAAATAACTAAACTAAAATAATTATTAATGATAAATAGTACAGCCAAAGGATAATCCATAAAGTCAAAGACCCTATACAAAGACAGATCACCATAATATAAATATATATATATATATATAAGTTAAAGAATAAAGGAGGACGTATCGATTCTCTGTGACTCTGAGTTTTGCGCCTAAGCGCTTGTCAGACAGAACTTTATTCAATGAAGAACATACCTCCTTATATTCAAATTAGATAAGTAGCTATTTAATTCACTAGTGTGATGATCTAATCTACGTGTGAAATAAAGCTTCTATAGAGCTATTGTTGGCGGCTTGTGAAATTTGCTAAGTAAAACTTATGGTCGTGGCGGCATTTAGAAATGAGTTCTGTTCTTTTGTTTAATAAGGACGGCTTCTTAGCTCTAACTAAAATAAAGTCCTTCTGTGAGACACAAGTGGCATCGCTTGCTTTTGTTGCTGTAGGCCAGGGCAGTCGCTAAAATACTCCAGTTACTTGTAAAATTGGTTTTGTTCTCTTTGAGTGTCCAGATATGCTTTGATAGTTCCTTACTGTTTGAATAGTTTCTGTTCCGAAAAGAAAGTTTGTGTTGCGTGTAATGTTGTTTAAGAGTTCCTTCTGTTAGTCCAATGTAATTAATTCGGGTTGTGTCACTTTCTGTTGTTACATTGGTGTTGAAGATGATGCTTGGAGTGAGGCAGTTGTTTTTCAGAGGGCAGTCGTTTTTTTACTGCAGTTACAGATGTTTTCCATGGAGGGTGTCTTGCTTGTCTCGAGGAATTTTTCTGTTGTGTTTCTTAATTATGGTTTGTAGGTTGTCTGTGCGGCCATAACTAACTTTTATGTTGTTTTTGTTGAAAATCTTGTTGAACCGGTGATTTTTCGGAAAATGTTTACTGACGAGGTTCAGAAACTTTGCTGATGTTTGTTTGTGTCAGGCAGTACAGACGACTCAAACAATATCGAGGGCTCAATGAACACAGTCTTTATTCCCGAGCTTGACCACGAGCACTTCGTGTTACAACAACAACAATAATTGGGGAGCCCGGATGTAGTTTCCCTCAGGGAGGGCCTAGGTACAAGTGACGGGCCAACATCCCCCCTTCTTTGAAAAAAAAAAATTAATAGTAAATAGAACAGAGTAAAGTAGGCAGGTGTAGCCTTATATAAGGTTCTGTTCGGACTGTTATCATGGAAATTTCTGCAACCGTGCTGTTATGCAGCGCGAACGTTTATGGCAGGCATTACTTGAGTTCAAAGTCTTTGAACCGAGTTGGTGGTTTGATGAGTCTCGTGCGTGTTCTCATTTCGGGTTGGTGATCCCTTAGCTGTTCTTGAATTGTAGCAAGGGGTGTGTCGATAGGCAGCTCACTTGGGCCCGTGGCTGGTGTGCTTGGTTCTTGTGGTTGTGGAGGGGAAGGGGTGTCGAGAACTGGGCCGCTGTTACTTTTGTCCAATGAGGGAGGTGGTTGCTGTGTAGGCTGATTAGTGGGCATATTCAGCTCTGATCCTAGACGATTGTAGTGATTTGCAAGGCTGTGGCCTGGTCTAGGCGTGAGCGTGGGTGGGGTGCACGGTGGTGTTTGGGGAGGAGGAGGTACTGCATGCCTGATGTGTATCCGATTTCGTCGAATGGTACTGTGGGGCGTTTGTATGGTGTAAGATCTTGAGTGGCGTTGTCCGGTGACAGGGCCATATGCCCAAGGGTTGCCTGGTTTGCTTGTCGGTGGTCTTGCATACACAAATTCACCAATGTTGATGCTATTCTGCTCTGGGCCCGCAGTCTTGTCATAGTGAGCTTTACTGGTGTTGCGTTTGGCCTTGAGTTCTGCTGATACAGTGTCACGGTTGATTGACATGGGCTCGAGAAGGTGGTCAGCTGTTGGGAGCGTCGTTCGTGTCCGGCGGCTCACCATGCGTTGGGCAGGAGAGTAGGTGTGGTCTTTTGGTGGTGTGTTTCTGTAATTGAGCAAGGCGATTTGGAAGTCATCTGATTTCTTTAGCATAGACTTCGATACTTTCACTGCTGCCTCGGCTCGGCCGTTGCCCTGGGAGTGATAGGGACTTGAGGTGGTATGTTTGAACCCGTACTGAGAGGCAAAGTCCATGTGATCCTTACTGGTGAATTGTGGTCCGTTGTCTGTGTGGCAGATACGTGGAACGCCAAACCTGGCGAAATGAGCTTTGGTTTTGTTAATGACTGATGTTGCCAAAGTGTCGTCAAGTTCATCCACTTCGATCCAGTCAGAAAAATGGCACACTGTTACAAGGTAGGCTTTCTGTCTGTACTGGAAGATGTCTTGGCTGATGATCTGCCATGGTAGTGTTGGAATCGGAAGTGATTGCATAGGTTCCTTTGTTGACTTTGATCCATACTGTGCGCAGGTACTGCAGTTGTTGCACATATCAAACACTGCTTGTCTCATCCCGGGCCAGAATAGTACGTCTCGTGCCATGCGTACATTTGATTCAGGACCAAAGTGGTTTGCATGGATTTTCAGCAGCATCTCAGCTTCCATGGACTGCGGTATCATAACTTGGGCGCCTTTGTAGATGAGGCCATTGTCAGTGGTTAGCTCGTCTCTGTAGGTCCAGTATGCTCATAGTGGTTGTGGTAGCTGCTTTCTGTCATCCGGCCAGCCTTGGGCGATTGTGGCCATTAACTTGGAGAGGTGTTCATCCTTTTTGGTCTCGTCGCGTAGGCGAGATTCGGTGGTTTCTGTGAGGCGGGGGTTGTGGGTATCGGATTCCTCTGTTAGTTCAGTCCTGAATACTTCAAAGCCTGTGACCCTGGCATGTACTGGGGTAGGTAGTGCTGCTCTTGAGAGAGTGTCTGCCAGGTAGAGTGAGGTTCCTTTCTTGTATTGGATGGTGAAGCGGTATCTCTGCAGTCTCATTAGCATTTTCTGTAGCCGTGCTGGGGCTTTGTGCAGAGGTTTTTTGCAGATGGTCTCAAGTGGCTGGTGGTCGGTGTGAACTTCGATATCTGATTTGCCATAGAGCCAGTGGTCAAATTTTCCAAATGCGTTACAAATGGCCAAGCACTCTTTTTCGATTTGGGAGTATCGTTGTTCTGTTGCGTTGAGGCTGTTTGATGTGTATGCTACGGGTTGGAGGCGTCCTTCACTATTGGGCTGAAGGAGGGCACCGCCCACGCCTTCTTCACTAGCGTCGACTTGAAGTGTGACCGGTTTACTGAGGTCATAGTATTGGAGCACTGGTGCAGTGGAGATGAGGTGTTTGGCTTTGTTAAATGCGTCATCTTGTGCTTGTGCCCACATAAAGGGGATATCTGACTTGGTGAGTTGGGTGAGAGGCCGGATGATGGTGCTGAGGTTTGGACAATAGGGTGAGAGATAGTTGGCCATTCCCACGAATCGCTGAACACCTGCTTTGTTTCGGGGTGGGGCCATTGCTGAGATTGCTGCTATCTTGTCTGGGTCTGCTTGCATTCCTCGATCAGTTATGACGTTGCCCATGAATTTGACTTGTTGTAGCTTGAACTGCAGTTTGCTCTGGTTTAATTTTATGTTCTTTTTGGAGCAGCGCTCCATAAGTGCGACAAGACGGCGGTCGTGGTCTTTCTCAGCTTCTTGGTAGGTTGTTCCTTCTCCGAACACAAGTATATCATCGGCGATGCATAATACTCCATCAAGACCCTCTAGAGCTGACATGAGGCGCTTTTGAAATTCCTCAGGAGCGCTTGATATGCCAAATGGGAGGCGGAGCCATCGGTATCTCCCATAAGACGTGTGCATTGTCGTCATCAGTGACGATTCTTCATCAAGTGGTACGTGTAGAAAGCCTTCTCTGACATCAACAAGTGAGAAACATTTGGCATGGCAGAGTTTATGGAGCTGTTCAGACAGTGTTGGCATTTGATACACTGGTCTGAGAATTCCTTTATTGACTGTTTGACTGGGGTCAATGCAGATTCTTGTCTTCTTTGGTGTCTCTTTAATGACTTCATTGGAGCACCACGAGGTGGGTTCCTCTACTTTCTTTATGATACCAGCTGCGGTGTATCTGTCAAGGGCTTCCTTTTCTTTTATGCGTTTTGCCACAGGGACTCGATGTATTGGCATTTGTACTGGTGAGACGTCAGCTTTTACTTCGAAATGAACTGGGGGTCCCAGGCAGCCAAGGCCTTCGAAGTTTTCAGGATACTGTGTTAGTATGTCTTCCTTGGTGAGGTTCCCGGGTGGGGCCAGGCGTCGTTTGGAAGGGATCATTATAGGTTTAGAAGGTGAGGGCGTTGCTGGGTCACCGTATGGGTTGGCACTGTTGGGTTGGTCAGGGTGGCGGCCTTTTACTCCCTTGAGTGTACCATTGGCTTGAGCTGCTGGGTTGCCTGGGTCTGGGCTCTCTTGCCTGACGAGTCTCTTACTGCTGATGTGAGTGAGAATATTTCGTGTGCCCTGATGGTGATGAGCCCCAGTGCCTCGCAGTCGGAGCCAGAGAGAAGGGCTGGTTTGTTCATCATGACATCCCTAGGAAGTATCTGGAATGTGAGCGATTCGTATCGTTTGTTTCTTTCGCACAGAAGGTCGATCTGCCCCAGTGGTTTCAGCGGCTGGGAGTCGCCATAGGGGTGTAGTAGGTAGGGTGACTTTCTAAGCTTCATGTTTGGCATCAGCCTGAAAAGGGTATCTTCAGACAAGGTATTGCATGTGGCGGCGGTGTCTATTTGGAATGTCACTGGGGTGAATTTGTTCCCTGTTGCAGACATGGGCAGTGTAACAAAGTATTTTTTCTTTGCGTGGGTTGTGTGGATACTGTGTATTTGCCGTGTTTCCAGGGAGTAGCACTGTTCTTGGTAGTCATCAGTGTAGTACTCCACAGGGTGTTGGTCATTTGTCATCTGCAGCATATGTACGTTTTGTTCACGAGGGGGTTTTGGTTGGGACCGGCCGCGAGGTGCTCTGTGGCCTCGCCCCCTACCCTGAGCTTGCCATTGGGTAGTTCTCCTTGGTTGTTCATGTTGGGGGGCGCCTGTCTCGAGACAGACTCTGGAGAAGTGGTCGTTAATTCCACACTTAGTGCAGGTTTTGCCATTTGCAGGGCATGTTTTCCAGGGGTGAGGTCCGCGTCGGTCTCCACACCAAAAGCAGGTTCCAGGCTCCCGCTTTAGTTTCATTTGTTTGTGGCTTATCCAATTAACTTGTTCCTCGATTCCTTTTGTGGCGTCTGTTATGAGTTTGTTGGCTTTTTGGGCTGACTCGAGGGCCTTGGCTTCGGCAACGACATCTTGCATGTTCTTGGGCATTCCGTCTGACTTAAAATGCGTTTTTAGTAACTCAGCTCTCATTGTGCCATCGTGCAAGCCAAAAACGAATTTGTCACGGCACATTTCGTCGGTCAGTGCATTGTACGAGCACAGGCTGCCCGCCTGTCTGACCTTAACTTCCCATTCCTGAACAGATTCGTGTGGGCTTTGCTGAGTGTTCCAGAATTTAAATCTGTCCGCCAATAGGGAGCTTCCGATAGATCCAGTGTAATGAAGTCGTAATTTGTCCATCCAGATCCATGGTTTTTTCTGATCATCAGCTGCTATCTGGGGTTCAATTGTGTAACGGATCACTTGCAAGGCTTCGTCCGGCATTGCCGATCGGAGCGCTGATATTTCCAGTAACGGTTTCTTGTAGTAATCTGCTCTTTCTGTCTCGGGGTTTTTCGCTAAGTTTCGGTAGTCTGCTTGGATGCAGTAGTCGTGGAATCTGAGTTCGAAGTTCTTGAAATTTTCTGACATATTCCCGCCGAGTTTCAATTCAGGTCGCTTGAGGTTCGCCATCGCTGTTTGACGAGTCGGCTGCGGTCGTTGAATTCGCTAAATGTACGTTTGCTCTCCGTAAATGCTTCTCTTGTCGATTTATCGGATCTATCCCACTTCTGACACCATGTCAGGCAGTACAGACGACTCAAACAATATCGAGGGCTCAATGAACACAGTCTTTATTCCCGAGCTTGACCACGAGCACTTCGTGTTACAACAACAACAATAATTGGGGAGCCCGGATGTAGTTTCCCTCAGGGAGGGCCTAGGTACAAGTGACGGGCCAACATTTGTACGTTCATGCTGTAGGGTGGATTAAACCAAATTATGTTTCTTTCTCTGTTCTTGTGGCTGTTCTGTATGGTGTGAGTTACAGGTTTGTTGTATTCAGTGTAGGTTAATTTTTTGTCCTTTCCACTTTGTTTAAGTGCACTTTCGTAGTGTGGTTTGGTTGATATGTGATGATGTATTTTATGCAAATTTTAGAAAGAAATGATAATATAAGGAAATAAGACCTTCTGATGTTATACATGCAAAGGATATGCTACTAATTCATATTAAAGGCATTTACGGATTGAGTTCAAAGTTCTAGATCTGCCTCTAGATACCCCACATAATTGCCACTTGTCATGTATTACTTAAGAACTACACACCCCAAACAACATGGCGGTTCGGTAAGTAAAAGACTGTTTAATGAAGCCTCATGCGTGCGCATGAGCAAACCATATATGGTAACACACAACATACAACACACTGGAAAACCATAACATTCCTCCACACATTAAACGATCTGTCCCTAGTTTTCAAAACAAGCCCTAAAATACAATTTCAAGGAAAACATAAAATAAACCAACAGTGTCTGGTAACCACAGTTCGAAAGGTAAGAACGACCTTTAAACAAGAAAACGAACAGAATAAAACAAAGTTCAGAGATCAAGCCTCTGTGGTGCCCTGCGAACTCTCTGAGGGTGTTGTCGCATTTTGACCATCGGACTAACTGTAGCTGGTTTAGCATCAGGAGGGTCAGGTACCGTAGGTGTGGAAACAGGAACCATCTTTGGTTGATCTTTTTTTGGAACCTCCTGGAGCTGTGCCGCCCTCAGTGGTTGGAGTACTTGATGTAATTGGGGTCAGTGGTGTGTTGGCCACTTCAGGTTGGCTGACTTCAACACTACAGTCGGCGTCAGTGCTTTCAACTGTGTGTCCAACTGCCGTTGGTCTCAACTGATCAATATGTGGGCGCCAGATCAGTCCCGGTGCCACCTGTACCTCATACATCAGCGGACCTGTTTTGTTAACAATCAGCCCTGGACGCCACTTCAGATCCCCTCGATAATCCCGTGACATAACTGAGTCACCAATCTCTAACTGGCGATACTGTTTACCCTTGTCAATCGCTGCCTTAATGCTCTGCTGGTGTTGTTGGTTAACCATCTTACGGTTTAAGTTAGGTTTCACCAAATCTAGGAGAGTACGCAATGGTCTTCCCAGGAGTAACTGTGCTGGGCTCTCACCGGTGGTGGAGTGTGGAGTGTTCCTGTAAGCTATGAGAAACTTTGCCAACTTCTCCCTCACTGGCTTGGGGCTTTGACGCATGGAACACAAAGCCTGTTTGAAGGTTTGTACTGTCCTTTCCGCAAGACCATTCGTCGCTGGATGGTACGGTGCTGAAGTTATATGGCGGATGCCATTGGACTTGACAAATGTCTGGAATTCCTCAGAAACAAACTGTGTACCATTGTCACTGACTATCTGTTCTGGAATTCCAAATCTGGCAAACAAATCGCGTAGAATTTCGATAGTCGAACTTGAAGAAGTTGACTTGACTGGAACCACTTCTGGCCACTTGGTGTGTGCGTCGACAACCACTAAGAACATCGAGTTCTGAAATGGCCCTGCGTAGTCAATGTGTATACGCTGCCATGGTGTAGTGGCCCACTCCCACGGATGTAGTGGTGTTTTAGCAGGCATCTTCTGGTTTTGCTGACACCCGCTGCAGCCTTTCGCTAGCTCTTCCAGATGACCATTGATATTAGGCCACCATACGTAGCTCCTCGCGAGTGCTTTCATTTTGACCATGCCCAGATGCCCATCATGAAGTTCCTCTAACACTCTGCTTTGTAACTTATTGGGAACTACCACTCTCATTCCCCATAGGATGCAGCCTTGGTGAACTGTCAGTTCATTGCGTCGCTCGTAATAAGGCTTGTCTCCCTCCACACGAGTAGACCATCCTTTCACGATAGAATCATGTATCCTCGCTAGGACAACGTCAAGACGTGTTTCTCTTGCCACTGCTTCACTGGTTATAGGTAATGGCACAAACTGAGAGGCGTGGAACACCTCTGTTGAATCCACCTCCAAGTCTTCTCGCTCTTTCTGCTGGAGAGGGAGCCGCGACAGTCCATCGGCATTGCAGTGTTTGGTTGTACTCTTATACTCAATGATATAGTCGAACCCAGACAAGAACAATGCATATCGCTGAAGCCTTGCAGCAGTCATGGCTGGAACTCCCTTTTCTGGGTGGAAGATGGCAGTGAGGGGCTTGTGGTCTGTAATGAGCGTAAATCGTCTCCCATAGAGGTAAACATGAAATCGTTTCACCCCCCACACAATGGACAATGCCTCCTTGTCTATCTGTGCATACCATCGTTCAGTCTTGGTCAACGATCGGGACGCAAAAGCTACCGGCCTTTCGCTACCATCGGACATGACGTGTGAAAGAACCGCGCCGATGCCAGTTGGTGAAGCATCACATGCCAGCCTAACCGGTAATGCTGGGTCATAGTGCGTTAGCACCTGCTCAGATGTAATCATACGCTTAGCCTCAGTGAACGCTCGCTCGCACCGTTCAGTCCACTGCCATTCGTTGTTTTGCTCTAACAACTGGTGAAGTGGGTGGAGAACTGTAGACGCATTGGGCAAGAAACGGTTGTAATAGTTTACGAGCCCTAAAAATGAGCGAAGCTGTGACACATTCTCAGGTCTTGGTGCACTGACCACTGCTTCAATCTTCTCTTGTGTCTTGTGTAGACCTTCCTTATCGATCTCATGCCCACAAAACTGAACTCTATCTTTGAAGAACTCGCACTTCTCCTTGTTAGCCTTCAGACCCGCATCTTGTAATCGCTTGAGTACACTCTCCAGGTTCTCCAAATGTTCTTCATCGGTTTTGCCTGTGACAATCATGTCATCAAGGATGCACTGGGTCCCAGGTATTCCCTGTAATACCTGGTCTATGGCACGCTGCCAAATGGCTGGAGACGAAGAGATGCCAAAGACTAAGCGATTGTATCGAAAAAGGCCCTTGTGTGTATTAATCGTAAGGAGTTCCTTGGATCTTTCGGTTACTTCCATCTGGTGATAAGCTTGGCGAAGGTCAAGCTTGCTGAAATGTCTACCGCCAGCCAAATTTGCAAAAATATCCTCTATACGTGGCAGAGGGTACTGTTCTGCAAGAAGTACTGGGTTCACTGAGACCTTAAAATCGCCACAAACTCGTACCGATCCGTTTCGCTTGACTACCGGGACAATTGGGGTCGCCCATTCACTGTATTCTACTTTAGAGAGAATACCTTCCTTCTCTAAGCGTGTCAATTCTGCTTCTACTTTGGGGCGGAGTGCGTATGGCACTTGGCGTGGTTTATGAAAGCTGGACTGGCAGCCTTCCTCGACCTTCAAATCCGCCTTGTAGCCTTTAAGTGTGCCCAGATTTTCGGAGAATACAGACTCGTACTTCTGTAGTAGCTGATCCACTTTGTGTGCCATACCCCCTTCTGAAGTCTTGCTAAGCTTAAAGGTTTTGATTTCACCCCAGTTCAGTTGAATGTTGGACAGCCAGTCACGCCCAAACAGTGCTGGTCCCTGCGTCTCAACAACTTGTAGGTTTAACTCTTTTTCCTGGCCCTTGAACTTAACATTACATCTCATCTCTCCCTTAGGTGTGATTTTCTGCCCAGTGTATGTCTTAAGTGTCACAAGGCTCTTTGAAAGTTTGACATGATTAAAATGTTCCTTATATTGTTTGTATGGAAGTACAGACACCGCTGACCCTGTGTCTAGTTCCATCTTGACCACCTTTCCCTGTATTTCGGGGTTGACCCATATTACGTGATCCTTGTCACCCACATTATTAACCTCAAGGGATGCCAAATAATCATCGCTGTCCCCGTCATCGCTGTCTACATAATTTACTGGGGGTTGGGAAACTTGTGTCTCTTTTTTCTTTGATTTACAAGCCCTCACAATGTGACCAGTCTTGTTACAGTGGTGGCATTTTTCTTTCTTGAATGGACAACTTTTGTGATCATGAATTCTCAAACAGCGGTAGCACTTTGATCACCCGTTCTCTTGGGGGAAAAAGAACCCTTTTTCTCTGAAAGCTTGGCTTCTCTCTTGAATTTAAGCTTCTTGCCTGGCTTTGATTTGGCTAATAGATCGATTGATTCTGACGCTTTATTCCCCTGGAGAGCTTCAACATCCTTGTAAGATTGCTCAATAGCTAAGCACTTTGCAACAGCAATGTCAAATGTTAGTTCCTCAAGCTTAAGTTTCAAAAGCTCTGACATCATTCTCTTATCTTGAATACCCGAAACCAGTCTATCTCTAAGCCTTTCCAAACGCATGGCGTCGTTAAATTTGCAATCCATAGCTAGATGTTTCAAAACAGCAACATATTGACTCACCGTTTCTCCTGCGTTACGTGCTCGGTTGTCAAACTCATACCTGGCTACTAAAGCAGACTTCTGTGGCTTCAATTGTTCGCGGAGACGCTCTACGATTGCGTTGTACGTGAGAGAATCTTCTCCTAACAAGGTCGGAGCCTTCAAATCTTTCGCCAGTTGGTACGTTTCAGTGGGAAGATTGGTTAACAGGATGGCTTTCTTCTGTTTCGCGTCGGTCACTCCATTGGCCACGAAGAAGAATCCTAACTGTTCTGTATACGCCTCGAAGTCAGTTCCCACAGTGAACTTTTGAACTTTTCTGATGTTACGAACTGGATTTGGTGCCGTATTTGCATCGCTGGCCATCGTGGACGTTATGTGGATTTAGTTTAGGGATGTCTTCACTTTTAGCAGCCAAAAAGGTTCCTTAATATCCCAATCCTCGTCGCCAAAATTGTCATGTATTACTTAAGAACTACACACCCCAAACAACATGGCGGTTCGGTAAGTAAAAGACTGTTTAATGAAGCCTCATGCGTGCGCATGAGCAAACCATATATGGTAACACACAACATACAACACACTGGAAAACCATAACACCACTCTTGTCTGGAAATGTTACTGTGTGGTGTTAATGATGCATGCTGGCATGATTCTCTGACAGTTTTTCCCCAACACTCCACATGCCCACTAAGTAAATTGTCTGTAGGCTGCCAACGCCATGTTCTAGGGTTAAGAATTGTATTGAGCTGTGCATTGTGGATTGTGACTGATGCTGTGCTCAAAACATCCATGTCCAGGCATATGATGCTAAATTTCAGATGTTCAGTTATACATGTTACACCTATCAGTACCCAAAAAGAAGAAAAAAGTCTTAATGTTTTCTTTTCCTCACTCCTTTAATAATTTGTCTATCAGATGAAAATTAACAACTTGTAGGTGTTATTATAACTACAATTAAGTTTGCAATTGTCAACCTTTTGCCATTCTTAGCAAAGAAGCAAAGAATAATCATGTAATAGGTACAAACCTGAATAGTTGAATTTTTGATTAAGCTCCTTTAGTTCCTGGCAGCAGTAACATTCCTCTGCCAAAGACATAGGCACACAAACACTGCACAAACACCAAGACCTTAGTCTTGGATTAAAGTTGTAAATGCATTAAAATTGCCTCACATTACATGCCATGTTCCTCTCTGGACTTTAAGCAGCACCATCTGATCCCTGAAAAGGTGATAGATATCATAAAATCAACACATAGCACAAAGCTATGTATAGCACAAAACTATTACAAAAGTTTTGACTACTACAGAAAAAGAAACACCGTAAATCACTACCCATAACAACAACAACAACTTTTTTTTTTCCCCTCAAAATATACAAGAAAGAAAAATTTATAATAATAGTACAGACAATGATAGGGGCGCTGGCTGCCCGATATAAACCTAAGAGTTAAAAATGGCAGGCAGCCAGTTGAAAGAAAAGATGTTTAAATGTTTAGGTCAGGGACACAAAAACAAAGAGATACAGAAACGCACACAAAGGTAAACTACCAGTATATTAAAGAGACTAAAATTCATACATTGCAAAACAGTATTATTTCCATTTTAAAGTTACACAGACAATACAGATGTCTAGTAATCTTTGATAAATTACTTGAGTCCAAGAATTTGAGATGGGGAATTCAAAAGCTGTGGGACAGGTGAAAGGTTGAAACTTTGAGAAAGGTCCGTCTATCATTCAACACTCATGCTAGTAAAGAATTTTGATATTAATTTGCAGAAAGTACCAGATTAACTTATTCTAACTGGAAGAAACCTGAGCAAGTTGATCGGTTTATATGGGAGCCTTTTCTATTCAATACCTATACAGGCAAAACATTTTGATATCTATTGGCTGAAAGTACTGGCTTATGTTACTCTTTACAGGAAGAAACACTTGCATGTTGGTCATGACTTTAAACATAAGAGGTGGCTCTTGGAGGAGTCGGTTTGTTATGGCTCTGAAAAGAGCTGTTTTATTATAGAGCTCTTCTGTTTTTCTCCAATGACTTGCTGCTGTGGGTACTTCCAAACTTGCAAAATAAGGTAAGGAAATTCAGTTGGGCCAACAAACTAAAAGTATCATAGTTTTTAATATGTGCAATAATTACACAGAATTATTTTGTATTGCTGTGCAATGCTCTGAAATGTCCTGTAAGATATTTAAGTTTTACATTACTTTTATCCTTCTTCCTGATTGTTGGTGCATGTGGCTATCCTTTCTCAATCCTCATCCAACTTTTTAGTGTACGATCTATCGGTTGGGTGGAGGTTGTGCACTCAACTTTCTATTTTCTTACTCCATGACCTGAATTGTGTATTTGGAGCTCTTGCCAACCCTTTTGTGTGCCACGATGAAACATTCATGACAGTTCATGGTTTTTTTTCAACAGGTTGGCAATTTGCATCAGAAATACTGCCGCATTTTTCCTAGCAACTGGGGTAAACGGTGTGCGAGAGCTGCAAAAAAAGAATTTTGAGAATTATTATTATTCATTATAATTATTAATATCGATATAATCCAGTTCTTTAATGTTGGTTTACAAGATTATTGACCTACCATGTATTTAGGGAGTTATATCTTCGTCAAAGTGCACCACTCTGAAAAATTTTGCCCATTTCCTTGCCTTCTCTTGGAATTGCTGAGAAGGTAGATGTTGTTCCTCGCTTGGTTGCACTTCTAGAGCTGAAAATAGCTCAGAAAATCCTTGGAATTGACATTAACCTTTTCAAATTTTTCTGCTCTTCTTTAGTTACAAAATGATATTTTCCCTTTTAGAAAATTAAAAACATATGCTATCTCTTCAAAACCATTTCTATTTTTGTGCACATTGTAAGATATGAAGAACTTAAATACCTTCCACAGTTTTTTCACATTCTTGTAGGCAGTCATCCCCTGATTTTGCCTTCAGCTCCAAATCTTGAAGTATGTTGAGCAGATCTTTACCTAAGCCAAATTTGAAAGTGTACATTAGAATCATTATGGCTCCTTCAGGAGCTAGTTGTTTACAAGCAAATCTGATTCTCCAAGTAATTGCAGTCAAAGAGAAAGTTTTAGCCTTGCAATTCTATAAATTATAATATCATGATGTTTTTATTTGACTGCCATCTAGTCTTTTCTATTGTATTTAGGATGTGGTAGTAAGAAATATAAAGGTGAAGGTGGCTACATGATTGTGCAAACCACTCAAGTCAAGGAGGTATGAAGCTTTGTCCATTGCCAATCCAACAAAATCATCATGCCCAAATTCTGAAGGAAAATCTCGCTATGAATATTGAAGAAATACTTAAGGGCACATCACTCAAAAATAAAAATGAAAGTTTATTGATCAAGTCAACAATTTATTCTTGAAAGTCAGCAGAATAAAATGAAATGTCTTAATGAAAATATTCTTCATAAATATCAGTATTATTTCCCTCAAGTTTTGAAATAGGAATTGGACTTTATTTTAAACCACTGAGAATACTTACAACTGTACTGCCTCCATGATCATCTCCCTCACTGTCACAGTCATATGGATGTTTACAATATTCCTAGAAAATATAACTAAAATTGCATAGCTCATTTATGCTTTGATCACCAGAAGAAAGGTTAACTTTTCTCTGACAAAAGACTTGAAGTGGATAATATTTCAGTCATATTTCACAAGTACCTCTCTATGAATTCTTGCAAGCCTTCTTTTTCAGACCTAGAAATGAATGTTCAAATCACAAAGTAAATTGCATGAAAGAATATTCACCAAATTATTTCTCAAGGCTTCCTATGGGAATAATTTCTCCAGTGTTCAGAGTGTCACATAAACCATATGAATTATCATTTCTACCCTAAAAGTATCACTTTGCCTTTCTGATAATACCAGTGCTGGACATGCGGTTCAGATTCACGTTATAGTGAGGAAATGTGCATTTGATCAACAGCTGAAACTCATGGAAGGAAACCTTCGCTGCACTGGCAGTTGCTAGATTTTTTTATTATATTGGAATTATTAAAGAACATTAATTATTTAAACCATCAAATGCAAGCAAAGATTAAGGATTCTTCTTGGACAATACCTTATACAATACAATCAAAGAAAACTTTTACACTTTGAGCCAGAGTTTCACAGTTTCAATGAAGTACAGACATTATCTCTTTAGAGTCCTCCACAGTTTCATCTAGGCTCTCCCCTAAATAATTGACATGGGGCATAAAAGTGATAACTTCCTGATTTCTTGTTCTACTGTAATAGGAATTGTGATGATTTTAAAATTATCATCAATAACATTATCATTACAGTGTCATATAATATGGCCACATTAGCTCTAGTAAAAAAAAAAATGCGTTCACTAACACCTATAGTACTGGTGTATAAATTTCTGTTGATGAGTATCTTTAGGGGCACTAATTTTCAGATATTTTAATATTATAACAAAATCTTTATTCAATACTCATAAAAAAGACCTATGTACAGTGCTTCACTTAAAAAGAATTAAATTTGTACCTTAACATCTGTTAGAAAGAAAAGAAAAAATCATAATGTCTCAATATCTCTTGAACTATAATCCACGAAAATGTTTCTCTACTAATTATTATTACTATTACTATTAGCAATCACTACCAATATTTAACATCTTTTCACTAATTCCTCTTTAAAATCTGCCACGGTTTCAACATAAACCAACAACGATAAAAACATTAAATAGTAGTAATAAATAAAATGCAATATTCAATATCTTTTCTCTAAATAAAAATCTAGCATCCTAAAAGCACTGCTAAAAATAATAATAATAGTAATATATTCTCACCAGGGCTACCCACAAACAAAGCCTCAAGGATGTTATAAGATATGGGAAAGGCCAGCCCGAGGCGGAAGTGAGTAGGTAGCTACCTGGAGCGTAGGCGCTATCATCGCTGCGGGGAGGAGGGAGGGGCGCACTTAGCTAAACCTCCTCAAACGCCGTGGAAAGGACTTTTGAGGTTATAAAGGACTGACCGCACCGGAATAAGATTATATAGCCAAAAAACGTGTAAAAGATTGCATAACCATTCTCATGCTAAAATCCCAGGGGTTTGGAGTCACGTAACATGCTGAAATTCACCATTGTTCGAAGGGATCCCTGGTGAGAATAATAATAATAATGAAATAAAAAGATATATATGAAGTAAGGAAACACATCAATAGTCCGATTTAATGGCTCCTTCAACAACATCGACGTCGATATCAACATTCTTAATGTCACATGGCACTCTTCTTGTCCTAGAGCCTCGAAGACAAACCAACGCAGATCTCAAGAGTGCGAATGAGGTTCTGGTTCTGATCCATGAGATGGTTTTGGCATACTGCTCCCCTTTTTTGATGGCAATCAGCTGTGCTAAATGGCTATGATACTTCAAGCACTCCTTTCCCATTCCGCCAGTTGTTGTGAAGACCAAAGGTGTAAATGTTCCATGCTCAATGTCCAGGACTCTCTCTGAGTAGAGACGCTTTTTCTCGTTCTCATGGAGAACGAAGAAGAATCGAAGAATGCTCAGATATTTTAATAATAATAATAATAATACTTCATTTATATGGCATCATCACGAGGGGATGCGAATTGGCTGCACTGTAAGTATCCTGGAGAGTCCCATACATTTTCTTAACCTAAAAGTCTACAAAAATGTATGAGACTTTTTGAGCGTTCCAGGCAGCTGTCCTGTAAGGCGTCATAATCCTGTTGCTGCTGGCATCGATGTGACAGATAATTGCTTTTGCATTGTTTTCTTTGCCAGCTTATACTTGTCATCAAGTTTCAATAAGGTGGCTCTCATTTTTCATGAGAACAATGAAGTTTTCGTAAATTGTGAGATTGGATGCAAGAGCACATGTTCAACTATTTTGCTCCTCTTGCTTGGGAATGCATTAGTAAAATGCCGGACCTTGAAGAATAAACGGGAAGTAAAATCATGAAAAAATACTCCCAAGGAGAAATGAAAACAAAATAGAAAATGGAGAAAGCAAAAGCAACAGCAGAAGAATGCGGGTAATCTGGCTCTGCTTGCTAATACTGAAGTTCTGCTGGGCATCAATCATGGACCAAATGTGGCAGAGATGAGCTTGACAGATAAGAAATCGCTTTCTCCAAATCTGGATACAGAACAGGTAGGCAACGAAAGCGGACTTATCATGCTTCAGGCTAATTCTAAAAAAGAAATGGTAGGTAATGCGAAGCAACCACGATCACCAACCCTCTTGGATGTAAATTGTTCAAGATCAGCAACAATGCTTTGAATGGCACTTGGAGATAATGCAAGATGCAAGCCAACTCAACATTCAAAGCCTTTTGTGGCACAGACAACGTTTCAACGCATTGTTGGTCAGAAAAATATTCATTTGAAGAGTATGTCAGATAAAGAATTCAACTGCAACTTTAAAGAATTGATTCCAGAACATTTGGAGTATCTAACCATAGTTAATAAAGCAAAGTGGTTTAGACAGAAATTCTAAACCCCAGACTATCATCAATCATCAACTCAAATTCTGGAAGCATTACCGCACTTTTCTTTTGTAATAGAAGTCTATTCTCTATTTCTTGGACTGTCCATTCCTGCAATGTTTTCAAAGTTTTTTACTCATTTACAGAGGTCTCTGAAGCTACCATAGTATTTCTAGAGGCTCTCTGTAACAGGTTTGTCTTCTACCACAGATTTCAATGGACATGCAACAGGTCTCACCATGTCATGACTTCTCTTAGGCATACTGAAAGTTGGCAAGGCTCCAAACTTTGGTGTTTTTTTTGGCCATCTTTTCCAATTGAATTGAAATAAAAATAAAAGAAAAGTGATGTGTAACAACAATCTGTATAAGAATATAAAGTTCAAACACGAATGAGACATCATTTATGTGGCCGGTCATGTTTACATGGATACCAGATATGTTTATTACAGACAACTCAAGCACTTACATGTCTCATATCATCAGGTTCGAAATGTTTCTCACATGTAAACACCTTGCCATTATCGATCTGATTTTGGAAGTCTTTGTCAATGACTCACCTTCGTCAGCTCATTTGGCCACTCTTCCTGCCACTTCTTGTATTCTGCATTTCGTGGTGAGTACAGTTTAAAGATACCAATCTCTTTAGTTCTACGGCATGTACTGCAACCAAACACCGAACAGTTGTCACCAGGCATTCTATTTTCAATACAACAAACTCAGAAAACGATTCCAGTCAAAAGAACTACATTGTGAAGCTTTAAAAACAGGTCAGTTCAAGTCTAACTCTTTGAACGACGCCATATTGGATTTGTGTGTGCATGGTCATTGTCAGGTGGCTTTGAATAAAGAAGACAATAACCGTTTCTTTGAAGTTTACTGCATTTCATAACCAGTTTGATTTATTAACTATGATCTAATCCAACATTCCATTGGTAGTGGAAGTTTTAGCCAATGCTACAAGCAAGTTACAGCAGGATCGCCGTTATTGTGAAGGAAATGACACACAATAACAATGCTGGAGAGAAGGGATAATAACTGCATTGGGGGATCATGCCAATTTCCCAATGTTGTTTGGAGTAGTTACAAAGAGCTTGCCCTCATGCCTTGTTCCACAGTTCCATGGCATCAACCAAGAAAGCGCTACTCTTCATTAGGCTGCAAGCAAAAACCTGCTTAATCCAACAGATTGTATTTGACTGTTTATAAAGATAGCTTCCACCTTGAGCTATGTTCATTCAAAACGCTACCTTCACAAAGACATAAAAGCTAACAATGTTGTATTGGAAAGAGAGTCCAACTCTGCAAAATATAACCTGATTCTTATTCATTTTGGTAAAAGCACCATCCTCAAAACAAAGTTCATCCTGCTGTTCAAGAAAGATCTATTTAGCCCTAGAAGTCCCAAAAGAAAGACATAACAGTGTTGCTAGTGACATTTACTTGTTAGGAAGAATGCTGAAGGCTGTGTCGTGTTTAATAGGTTTTTATGAGAAGGTGCGGGTGCTTGTGAAAAAAGCTATTGACGAAAACCCCGGTGATAGGCTTGCTGTTAAAGAATTTTTGCTACAAATCTCTACAATTATGCCATAGGTATTTCACTAGTTCTTTTTCCTATGACATGTGTTCGGAACAATCTATTCATGATAAAAGTTAAAAAATTTTTTTTCCAAACTCGGAGCTAAAAATTAAAACTTATGAAATATTTCGTCCGTATTTCGACCGGACTTCATCAGTCAATGATATGAATGTTAAAAAGATGAATTTTAAAAAGGTTTTTTTAACGCCTCTTGGGGGTTAGAATTGTGTCATAGATAGCTGCTAATTCTTAACCATTGTCTCTGTTTAACGCCGGTTTCGTAAGTTTAATTTGAATAGCTTCTTTTATCCTGCGTTTGAAGGTGTTAACTTCGGTTGATAGTACTTTTGTCTTATTTGGGTCCACCGAGTGGCCCTCTTGGCGTCAATGCTCATGAACAGCTGATGAACTTCTTGATTGGTGTTCTTTCACTCTGATTTCCAGAGCGCGGGCTGTTTCGCCAACGTACTCCTTGTTACACTTCTCACAATGGATCTGGTACACAGTACCGCATTTCTTGAGATTGACAGTTGTGTCCTTGACACGTACCAATTGTGATCTTAAAGAATTGACGGGTTTATGAATAAGTGTAACATCGTGTGACTTGAACGCTCTTTGCAGGCGTTCCGAGATACCTTTGATGTATGGTGTTGATGCATAGATTTTCTTCTCGTTTTGAGGCTCTTCGGTATCTTCTGTTGTAGATTTTGGATGTGGTATTGTTAGCATCCATTCTGGATAGTTATTCATTTTTAGAGCTTGCTTGACATGCTGTGTTTCTCTAGTTCTGTCCTCGTTTTCCGTAACCAAGGTCTGAGCTCTCAACATCAGGGTGTTAACCACAGCTCTTTTGTGTTGTAGATGATGGTTTGACTGGAAGTTTAGGTACTGGTCCGAGTGCGTAGGTTTGCGGTACACTGAGATCTTGGTAGAACCATCTTGGTTAATACTCACACAGGTATCAAGGAAAGGAATCCTGCCATCCTTTTCTTGTTCCGAAGTGAACTGGATGTGTTGGTCAATGGAGTTTAGATGTTCTGAGAAGGAATCGACGGCGTTTTCGTGAATCTTGGCCATCGTGTCATCAACATATCGATACCACATAGTTGGAGGGGTGGGGGCGGTGTCCAGAGCTCTGCTCTCGAACTGTTCCATGTAGAGATTGGCCACTACAGGGGAAATTGGAGACCCCATTGCGGCTCCTTTCTTTTGTTTATAGAATTCACCCTGGAATGTAAAGTATTTGCTCGAGAGGCACATCTCTAGTAGAACAGATAATTGGGCGATATCTAACGGGCATCTGTCCGGTAAGCTCTGGTCACTTCCCAGTTTGGCTCTGACAACTGGAATGGCTTCATTGATCGGATTGCTGGTAAACAGTGAGGAAACATCGTATGAAACGAGTTTCTGTCCAGGGGGTACTTCAAGTTCTGCAATCTTGTTGACAAAGTCTTCACTGTCAACGATGTGATGACTGTTGAGGCCAACAAGAGGTTTCATAATCTTAGCAAGGAACTTGGCAGTGTCGTACATCACGCTACCAATGCTCGAAACTATTGGCTGTAGCGGTACGTCTTTCTTGTGAATCTTGGGTAGCCCGTAGAACTTTGGGACATTCTCTGCTGTGGGGTACAGTTGATTGTAAAGATAATTAGGGATTCTCTCTTCTTTGCGCCACTCCTTCAAGGTTTGAATGAGTTTGTTTTTGATGGCTCTGGTTGGGTCGGATGTTAATTTTTCATACGTATTGGTATCGTCTAGGAGAGCCTTCACCTTGTTGTGATAATCTTGTTTGTTTAGGATTACCGTAGTGCGC
>NC_089318.1:9898389-9910889 GCF_036669915.1 Pocillopora verrucosa | reverse complement strand
TACAATTAAAAAATCCTATTTACAATTAAAGATGTTTTAAAATCTGAATGTTCTAAAAGAAAAATAAAAGCATACAAATATATAAAATTACAACTCTTTGAGTAATTTGGTCCTTAAACGTTTTTTAAAAACCTTAACGGAGTTGCACAGTTTAAAGGAATTATCCAAAGAGTTCCATAAGTTTACAGTTCTATAGAAAAATGTTCTCTGACCGCTAGCTGTTCTAAAGAATGGAATTTGCAAAAGCTGCGAATTTCTGGTGCTACGTCGACTAACCTCGGCTCGCTTTATGAATTTTGATGAGAGGTAATCTGGAGCCTGACCAGTCATGCATCTGAAGGCCATAGTAGCGTTCCGGTAGTAAAGCTGGCTTTGAACTGAAAGCCAATTTAGTTCCTTGCGAATTGGTGTAACGTGGTCAAATTTACGCGCACCGCTAACAATGCGGCATGCGAAGTTCTGCACCGCCTGTAACTTGTCAACATTACATTTTGAGGTATTTGACCAAACATTGGAACAATAAAATAACCTGCTGAAAACTAAGGAATTAATAATCATCAAAAGTGTACGTTTGTCGAAAACATGCTTGACACGGTTTATTTGGCCGAGGCGGGACATGCACGAGGAAGCGGTCTTAATTATGTGTTCATCGTAAGTTAAATTAGAATCCAAAATCACACCAAGGTCTTTGGCGGTGTCTGCGGGGACGATGTCCTCACCCATAATGGAAAGGGAGCGAAATTGCAATTTTGCACGCATCTGCCTGCTGCCAAATATCATCAGCTTGGTTTTGCCAGGGTTAAGTAACAATTGGTTGTTGGAACACCATTCTCCTATTTTAAACAAGTCGTCTTCCAAATCAGCAATTGCATCCAGGTTGTCTTTAAGTTCGAAGGAAGTGATGAGTTTCGTATCATCTACATAACTCTGAGTGCTGCATTTCTGTGGGATCGATGGAAGATCGTTCGTATATATGCTAAATAGTAGTGGGCCTAAGATACTTCCTTGAGGGACGCCGTTGGTCACGGACAAAGGCTCAGATAGCGTTGAATGGATTCGTACTACTTGTGTCCTGTTGCTTAGGTAACTACGAAACCATTGGAGAGCGTCTCTGGAAATTCCGACATCTTGCAATTTTAAAATTAACGTGTCGTGATTGACGCTATCGAAAGCTTTGCTCATATCTAATAGGACAACTGCCGTTAACTTCTTTTTGTCAATCGCGTTAAGAATTGTGTCAGTTGTTTCAATCACAGACGTTTCACACGAATGCCATCTCTTGTTACCGCTTTGGCTCTTTGATAGGGTGTCATTCGATTGCAGATACGAGGTGAGCTGATTATGTACTACCCTTTCGCAAACCTTTGATAAGACTGGTGTAAGTGAGATGGGTCTATTATTGTTTGCCTGTTCCTGGTCGCCCTCTTTTGGGATTGGTGTAACCACAGCTGTCTTCCATTTTGATGGAAAAACACAGTTTTGAAAGGATGCATTAACGATAGACGTTATTGGGTGAACAATTGGATTAAGACAATCCTTGATGACACGAATCGGGATTTTGTCTATCCCTGGGGCCTTGTTTGAAGGCATCGCTGCTATTATACGTTCTATTTGTTTATAATCAATGGTACTCAGTGTGAACTGGTCAGAGAGAGCGTATTGTCTCGGTACAAAATAATTCTGATTAAGTGTTAGGTTGCATTCATTAGCCAGGGACGTAATTTTGTCAACAGTGCTCTGACCAGATACGAAAAACTGATTAAATTCGTCTGCAACAGCTTTGTCGCTCTTACTGTATGTTCGCTGAGATGTAGATTTGCAGGGGATGCACTGGCGAATTGCTTTCCAGATATTATTGGTGTTATTTGGATTCCTCTGGATTTGTTGGGCCACAAATTCCTGTTCAGCAATTCTGATTTCCCTCTTTACTTCCTGTCTGAAATATCTATAGGCAGTCCAAGATAGCAGATCATTTGTTTTCTTTGCTTTCTTACGCCAATCATCCCTGGTCTTCATCAATCCCCGGATGTTGTCTGTTACGCATGGATTTGGTTTACAGCGTGCTTTGAAGGTTTTAACTGGGGCATGGCGGTCAAGTATCTCAGTAAATAGCGAATCAAGTGCATAAAGTTTGTCCTCGACATCGTCGAAAACATCAACTATGGACCACGGTGCCAGTGATACGTCGTTGCTAAAATCAACAGGACTGTAGTGTTTAAAACTTCTGGTTGTAATATAGACGGGTTTGGCGCGCGCTTTCTTCAATTTTAAGGTGACATAAACCAAGTCATGGTCGCTAATCGAGCTTTCCATAACCGTAGCCGTTTGAACTTGTCTTGTGTCCGATGCAAGGATAACATGTAGAATTGATTTCGAAGTCTCTGTAACTCGTGTTGGCGTGTTGATCAGTATTGACAAGTTATAGGAACGGCAGAAATTAACAAGGACATTAGCTCCAGGATTGTTGCTATTCTCAAGTCTGCAGTTCAAATCTCCCAATAGATAAATTGGAACATTGAACGACGAGGCATAAATAAAGTTCTCTGTGAGATCTGAATCGAAACAAGATAACGATGCGTCCGGTGGTCTATAGGTTGTACAGACAATGAAAGACTTCATGTTCCTGACGTGGATTTTTAGCCACAGTTGGTGAAAGCCAGAGGCCGTGATAAGAGATATATCGCTCAAGTACTCCGTCCTGTAATTTCGTGAGACATAAGCACATACTCCACCGCCAATCTTCGCTTGTCGGTCGATACGGTAGATAACATAGCCAGGAATTTCTATTTCCAAATCCGTAACTGAACTGTTGAGCCATGTTTCGGATACGGTAAATATGTCAAACTTATTTTCCAGTACCGTTTCCTTTACAAGAACGAAATGCTCACGGCATTTAAGCGAGCGAACGTTAAGATGTGCAATCTTCACATTGCCATTTGACTTTTCAGACTTGTTTCTAATAGAGCTGTTTGCTGGTCCAGGGTTAAGTTCAACATCATGTAACAGTTGTATAATAGGTCTAAAGGTCGAGGTTGAATTGGCATAATAGGCTGTAGTAACGTTTGCTCGTTTCACTCTAATAGTGACATGCACGTGTGCCCGCCATTTTGTATTTTCTATTATGCAGAGTCTCGAATCCCAGTTTGCCACTTTAACCGACGTAGAGTGCGGGAAACGTAGACCAAAGTACTCATTTGTAAAAGAGTAGTCATGTTTACCTTTCCTCGAGGTATGAACAAGACACAAGAGGAGTACAAGTCCAATAACTCGGGAGCTCAGAATCACACATCCGCCCTCCTTCATGACGACGCTGCCATCAAATTCTATATTGACCTTGATGCCATCAACAAAAATTCCTTGGTTCTTGATGGTTCTCTTTTGTTCATTCACATCCTTTAAAAGTACCTTTGGGCTTTCCCTATCAAAATAACATTAGGCATAAAGACAACCAATGAAACTTGTTGTTATTGAGCTTGTTTTGGGGTAAGGTTCTTATATTGGAAAAGGGTTTGTAGTTTTTTTTTCTTTCTGTATAATTGTGTGTGGGTATTTTTTTGTTGTGCATGTGTTTGTTACATTTGTCAGATCTTGGAGCCACTGGAAAGCCAACATTACAACAATGAAAACTGTCACATATAGTCTACAAAACTATAGGCTTTCAGTAAGGAAAGTGTAAATGGGAAAGTGTCTATACTGTGGGTGGTAAACAGTGCGTAACCATGCCAAGCAAAGGAGAAAAAGCATTTTGGTAACATAGAATAATAGAAATTAATGATGAACCTGTTTTCTTTACAATTGGCCATGGCCAGTGGGTAAACAGACTTTGCACTTTGTATGCTGTACACAGAGTTAAGACGGATAACCAAACGGGCAACCAGACCTACCAACACCTGATTTCTACCTGATCATAAAAAAAAATAACAATGGAAATAATTATTATTTCATTCACATTTCATTCCATTCCATTCACATGGGACCAAAAACTATGCACAGCCACACATTTAATCTGAGATAGGTATTGTTTTATAATTTATGACAACACACTTAAACCTGACAGTCTGTATGTACCATAAAAGGGTCTTCCATCTATCTTGATCAGAAGTTTGAGAGCACACCTTATGCAGCCTTTGCTCACAAACAATCAGCTCCAAAACAGGATACAAATCTACCTGATAATCTTGTAAAGGGGTTGGCACCTTTTTCACATCCATGTATTCTTTACAACCTCCCACTATGAACTCAAAACCCATGAAAATCTTGTGAAATAATTCATTGTAAATTCACAGATTTTTCACAGGATATTCATGGTTAAATCAATGACATTTTCATGGTCTAGGTGCCATGAAAAAGACCTGAAAAATCCCATGAAAAACCTGTGAAAATTTCCATATTCACGACCCATGAAATATTGAGTAAAGTGACCTAGAAGCCATGAAATACCCATGAAAATGGCATTTCATGGCCTTTTCAAAGGTACTGAGAAACCCATGAATTTCAAGCCCAAAATTTCATGGTGTCAAAGTTCACTAGTTTTTAATGGGTTGCAGCAAATCATGACCCATGAATATCCTGTGAATATGTTAAAAATTCATTGACCATGAAAATTTTCCTTGAATTTTCATGGCCTCTACATGGTTTTTTCATGGCACATGAAAGTTAATTGCCAGTTAGTTTTCATGGGGTTGTTAGGAATATGCAAGCACCGTGAAAATTCTTTGAAAACCCTATGAATTTGGAATTAAAAATTCGTCACTTTTCTTGTACCAAAGACTGTACTACAGTGTATAGCTTGCAGTATACCATAACTGTAATACATACACTATCACTTAAATTATACACTGAAGAACTAACCTATCTGGGAAACTTCTTGGTCCTGTTGTACAAGCACACACACATGAAAGACATGACCAGAAGTTTGGATTCTCTGATAGTTTATTTTGTTTCACCAGCTGTACATAAATATTACTTTAGGATTCCAAAATTGTGATAATTCAGTTTACACTTTCTTAAATAAAAAAAATTGGTATGAAATTTTCTGCATAAAATTAAGATGTTAATGATTTTTAGCTCTATTTTGATATCACTGATTTTCCTTGTGGAGACAGATTCTGTTCCTATATTTCTGAAGGTATATAATAAATTTGATGTGAAAAATATTTGGACGAAATTATTGAAAATATACTCACTGGCTTGATGTATTTTTGTCTAAACTTCAAATATCATTTCCTTCGTCTAATATCATGTGTAAAATGTTATGGACAGTTATTATAATGTCTATTTATGTAACAGCATTCATGTAAATTTCTTGATATGTTTTACACTTGTGATCAATACTCTCAAGGTAACTAACAACAAAAAAATTACCAACTTTCTGCACTCTTGCATGTGTGAAGATATATCTATGGCTGACTATGTCAGTGTCTCTCTGTTTTGGCCACCTGAATGTGCCATCCTTCTTTCGGTTATCATTACTATTTGCATCTTCATCATCGTTTGGACCAAGATAGGCTGCTTTAGCAAGTGTGCATTTCCTTTCATCAGTTTTGTAGACCAACACTCTTCACTGTTTGCAAAATAAAGGGAGCACATCATCAGTTATCTAAGAGCCTTTCTTATGTACGTAGTAAACCTAGAAATGGATAACTCGCCAAAACAGGTTCTTTTCAACATGAAGCCGTCAGATACTAAGCGACGCACTATGGAAGTGAGGTGAGGTATTTCGTATTCAGAATTTGACTGTATTTTTTATTCCTAAGAACGGTCGTAGGTATTTCCATACAAACTCTTGTGATGTTTCGCCAGATGATCACAGAATAAAAATTTTCAAGTTAAATCAATAGTTAGCGCGCGCGCTCCGATGTTTACGCGTAATAAGATGACCAAGCTTGAACTTACCCCTTCACGTTGTAATACATGTCGATAACTTCATCTTGAGGAAACCTCTTTGAAAAAACTTTTCAGACGGTCCATTGCGTTGATCTGGAAAAAAAGAGACTGCTACACAAACACTACGAGAAATGCAATTGGAATGGAACCATTCCGTTCGAGGTACGAAAAAAACCGCCACTTCTTCGTAAATCACGTGTACTTTCACGTGGTGACCTTAGGTCATCGCAGCCATCATAGGTCAGCGGTCACATAGTGACCTCACAGGTTATCGTGTTCGACGTTACGAAATGACTCCGAAGAGGTCTCGTTGCTGCGTCTGTAATCTTACAAAATAAAGCAGCACAAAAAGCTGTTCGGTATTTGGAATTCGAAGCAAGTAACAATTGACAGGACATCAGAGTCCAAGAAAGTCAGAGCTGACATCGACAGTGATTCCTGTGAAAGCGATCACGAAATCAACAACGATGTTGTAGAAGGCGATCTCAATGAATACATGAAGGTAACGTTTCATCCCGACTGAGAAGATGGCCTGACTCTGTTAACCGGCGACTCTATGAACGAGGTAAAAATAGCATTTTTTCAGGTTACATTTGCACACTATTCAAAGTTCCAAATTGAGGTGACAAAGTGATTGATTTTTCATTGTTTTGTTCCACATTTCGTGTAGATGCAATGCGTACTATTGCTGTGCAACTTAAGCATCTGTACTCTGCAGGTGCCTTACTGGAAAAGCCCTAGAAGATTCCTCAGCCGTAAGAATGTAAGAGAAGGCCTTGAACAGGTTTCCAGAGTCATAGCTAACAATCAAAGCCAGCAGTGAGGCAGAAAAAATTCAACAAAGTCGTCCAGGCATGGCGAAGGCAAAAAGGCCCCAAAAAATCAAAGTGAGGATCAAACATCTGGGTCATTGCCTCCAGCCCTATTTGTCTCAATAAAGGAGCAAATTGAAGATCCATTGTTTTTAGTCATTGTTTTGTGATTTCCTGTACATTTTACGTTAACAAAGGCCACTTAAGATGTTTAGGGACATTTTCATTCGACGGTTTTCGCGCTGTACACCAAAATTCCATGAGTGCATAAATTTATAACAAGTTAGTTCCACGGATCATGAAAGTCAGCTCGTTGATAAATCAGTGACTGTGATGAACTCATTATTACCACTTTTAATGGCCTATGAATTCATCAATGAAATTCATGGGCAACAGACTTCAGGGAATATTCATGGCCCATTAATTTTGTTCTCCCAAAACAAATAAATTGTTAGCCCATGAAATGCTGTTTGATTGCAATTCATGGGCATGAAATTCATTCTGATGACTTTCTGGGGAAACTAATGGGTCATGAAAGTAGACTTTGAAGAAATTCATGGGTCATGAAAGTAGGCATATAAAGAAATTCATGGGTCATGAAAGTAGGCATATAAAGAAATTCATGGGTCATGAAATTAATTCTGATGACTTTCATGGCAAATCAATGGGTCATAAAAATAGACTTTGAAGAAATTCATGGGTCATGAAAAAAATTCCCCTAATTCATGGAAAATTCAGGGCTAAAAATAACCCCATGAAATTTAATTTTGCAGTATTCATGGGCCATGAAATGATCTTCATGGGTTTTTCACATGAAATTCATGGAATTTTCATAAAACTACAGTTCATTGTGTCCAAAGATCACTTTTTTGGCAGCCTTCATTTGATTGAGATTTAACAATATTGGTGTGTCAGAGGATTTCTAAAATGGAAACCAAAGAAAGAAAGCAAAACAAAAATTAACATGGAAAACACATTGATAACTGAGGGTTAAAAAATCAGCCATTATCATAATAATAATAAATAATAATAATAAAACTTTCACTTCTTGAATCACTTGAAATATGGTGACACCCAATCTGGAACTTGGAGGCTTTCCACGTAAAAAGAAAATGTTTCATCACCAACAAGCTCTTCCACCGTCCTTTTCACTCCTTTCTTTAGGGCCACAATCTCATTTATGATAGCTTTTGCCTCAGGATTACCAAAAGCACACATGCTGGAAAGCACCATTGACAAATTTTCATGGCTCCTTTCACAGATGCCTTGTACATGTTGGAGAACGTGGCTTCCCCCTTTTTTTAATAAGGAAAGTCTTTTCTGTGGTCTCCAAATCATTCCTTTCACAAATCTCCTTTAGATTAGGGGAATTAAGACTGCCACTGCTTGGAGGAGTCAAATGAGCCGAGACAGGCGTTTCTTTCGTGGGGGCATTGTAAGGGGCCAAGCTGTATGTGGTCGCTTGCAATTCACATTGTTGCTGTCTCCTTTAAGGGAACTTAAATCCTACCTGTTCAAAAATTCTTTAACTTTATTAATTGCAGCAGATCCTTGTTCTTCAGAACCTGTTTTTTTCCTCAGAATAGCCGATACAAGCCTAAAAGATGAGCAAACAACTTCAAATGCACTGGAGTTTTTCTTGTTAATGAAGAGGTGCCCATCAAGAAGCCAAAGTTTGCCACTTTTAATTCTGCAGAAATCTTGAAAAAAAGTTGTCACAATTGGTGATTGCTTTAAATATTGCAAAGGAGTAATTCCACAAATTTCTGTTGTGAGCACATACCAGTAACTCTGATTGCTTAATCCCTCACTGATGTCGCGAGAGAAGGTTGAAAAACCTTTCCTTGGCGCCATTTTGAGGGGAATATCCAGGAAAACCTACATGCACTGACTAGCAATCTGGGAAAAAAAACAAACATTGTCCAGATCCAACCAAAAGAGGCACTAACGATATTAACCATGCAAATGCTGACATAAATATCACATATTTAATGGGATTAAATAATGTACAGAGCTTGATATATACTTGCAGTGCAGACGATTTGCATCCCCTCATATCCAGTGATGTCCAATAGCACTTTACAAAAATGTTTAAAATGTTACAGATATCACAAGTATTGTTCACAAGACTACTTAGAAACAGCTAAAATCCAATACAATCAATTAATAAAAACGTAAAATATAAAGTGAAAATATCAAATGGCTAATATATATAAAAAAACGACCAAAATATAAAAGGACTAATTTAAAAAACGCTTTCTTAAAAGAGAAATCTTCAGTTTTTTCATTGAATCATTCAGACTCTTGCAAGATCTTATTTCTAGTGACATGTCATTCCACAACTGTGGTGACGCTACTGAAAAAGAACGAAAGCCATAGTTGCGCAGATTATATTTGACATTAAACAGGTGACAGCCATCGGCAGATCTTAAGTTGCGCCTAGGAATATACCTTGTAACTACGTCAGACAAATATGAAGGTGCTATGCCATTTACACATTTAAAAGTCACCAAAAGAATTTTAAAAACTACGCACTGTTCTACAGGAAGCCAGTGCAGTTCCTGTAATACCGGTGATATATGTTCATGTTTGGGTGTAAGTGCAACCATTCTGGCAGCTGCATTTTGAATATGCTGAAGCTGCTTGATAGTCTGTTTTGTCAGTCCATACAAAAGTGAATTACAGAAGTCCGGAAGAAATGAAAGTGTGCACAAGTATTTCTGCTGTATGGCAACTGATATATTTCCCTATATGGCTGATATTTTGAAGGTGGAAGAAGCCTGCCACATACAGCTGTAACATGATGTTCTATTGACATGACTGTACCGTACAGAACACCAATATTTTTCTAGCTGTCAATGTCTTGCTAATCAACTCATCACAAACTGAGATTGACGTCAGGGGTGGAGGTGGGCAATGGCTGGCATTTTACATGTTTATTAATTTCTACCTGTATGTTGTAATACAAAATCAATTTAAAAAATAATTCCCTTGTTTTCTGTGTCTTGAGGTCTGTCTGCTTCTGAAAGAATTAAGACATAAAAATAGATACATCCAGATTTACACAGTTATATTCAAGTAATACAACTGTAAATGTGCTATGGTTAGTATTCTGCTCTTATAAGGGTCACAAATATTTCAAAAACATACAGGAGCTTGAACTCTTGCCTCTGTTTGGGTACATTTGGCCCTGTCAGAAGCCTCCTGCAACAGTGGAATTTATAAGGAGTAATTCATAACACCACTTTATAAAATACATTTCAAATAATGCCAATGATCATATTTAGCAATTTTTCTTTTACAAAAAAAGAATGCATTTTTATTTCTGTTTCTAGTGGCGGTTTAAATCAATGTACTTCATATTTGTTTTTCTAGTGCATACTTCCATCTGTGTAGTGTACAAAAGTTGTATGCAGATTAAACTATCTTTGATATATAATTCTAAATCAGTTCCATGCTCCCTATTTTATCTGTGATCTACAACACTTACAGAAGTTTGCAATTCTAGGTCTTAATGTGCCCTTAAAGCTTATCCCTTTCATAGAGGTCTCTGTAAATTCAAATCCATGTTCAGTAGTTTACGTTGGAAAATTATGGCCATTGTAGTTAATGAAATAAACAGGACACTGTGACATTTACTTGTGAGCTTTAAGAGCATGTGAAACCTCCTTGCCTTGCCTGATTGCCTCAGCTAAGTCTCTTAAAAGGCAACTGTCATTTCCTGAAAGATATACCATGATAATTTTGCACAAAAAATTAGTAAATTGTACAACACAACATCATACACTTGTATTTGATTTTCTTGGTTTTTTTTTTTTTTGCTTGTCTGTTAATTGTTTTAAAATTTCCAAGTTAAGTTATTAATATGAGCTAGGGAATACGATGTCAGCTACACAAATGCTAAGAGGCCAATGACCTGCTATCATGCTTCCAACTGTCATCCTGTTTGATGTTAACATGTGGTGCATCACCCTGATCTCATTATCATTACTGCACAAAGGTTGTTGATGTTTTCCACAAGCTATGGAAATAAGATCATCAATCCATTACCTTACTAAGGAGATGATAGTGTCTCTGGTAGATGGTTCTGTTCCAAACGTACTCTTTTTGCTCACAATGTTTATTAACTTGTTGTTTGATAGTTAACACTTGTTAACTTGATGATGTGTGCGCCATGGAAAATTTTAATTTGAGGTTGCATGCCTTAATCACTCATCAAGAACTGACTTTTGTCATCCAATAAACTGTTGTCTCACAGGTGAAATTAAAAATAATTTGATATTGATTTCTTTGGGTTACAGCTTGATATTCATGTGGGCCAACAGGAGAACCACCATGGTCTCAACAGCTAATAATAATAATAATGGTGGGGAAAAGCAAAGTTTAGTTCAGAAACAGGGATTGGTAATCAAGCCCACATCCTTACCATTGTCATCAAATTGATGCCTTGAAGAGAGACATACAGGTAGCAGGTTCCCAAAACAGCTATATCCAACAAAGTTGTAAAGTAAACCAATAGAGTTCACTTTATTCAATAAAGTGATGGATACACTGATACTATCAGACTTGTGCATCTTGGCCATTAGTTATACATCTTTAACTAGAATCACATGATTATCCTTCCTCACTCTGATTAAAATGAATTTAGGTCAGTGGTGGTTTACTCAATGTCAAGCCTGCCCTTGAAATATTGTTGAAATATACAGGAAGTGTACCTTAAGATATCCTTGGCTTTTTGTGTTGCTATATATCTGATAAGCTCCAATGGAGTGTAATCCAGGTGGCATTGCTTTCTCATTTGGGTCAAAATTTTAGATAATGAGATTACTGACAAAGTGATTGCTTGTAATTAGGTAAATGCACAAAATCTGTCTCTTCCAAAAATACCATACTAATACACCTGTATAATTTAGTGAATGGAAAGAATCCATTGGAAATGTCCAAACACTATGTGTGTTCTATGTCATGTTTTTTTTAATGTCCCATGAAGAAACCAGGCCATGACTAGCTGGTGGCTCGGTTGAAGATAATCTCAGTATTTTGTCAGGTTCCCCTGCAAGTTCTCTGGGTCTAGTTGATAGTGCTGGAGTAAATTTATCTTATCCAAACACACACCCGGATGACATATAGCCAGGTCTTGAACCTGACTGCAACACAATCTGGAGTTCATTGTGCTAATGACTAAGTCATTACATGATAATTGTAAGCCAAAGAGACTTCACAGGCAAACTTATCTAAAATCATGCAAACAAGACTTCATGCACTTACTCCCAGTGCATTGGTGCAGGGGCACATCATTTGCTACTATCAACCTTCTCAACAACTGGAGGTCATAGGCAGGTTCACATCTTGGTTCTAATGGTAGGATATCAGAGAATCAACTAGGTACATGTGTTCTTTGCATGCCCAGATTAAGATAACTCATTTTAAATTTTTACTTACTTGCCTCTGCATCAATCAGGAGATCTTCCTCCTCCTCATATTTTTTTTTATGAAGTGCAGGAGGAACTGTATATACAAAATAAAAGATGCCAAATATGAACCATACTTGATTTTGTTACAAATAATAATAATAATAAGAAAAAGAAGAGGAAGAACTCTATTTACCCTACAAAATGGATCAGCTAGTACCGTAAAAAAACTGGTATCAACCCATGTGTAGGTGTAATAAAATACTCTCTATAACTTCTTTCTCTATGCCATCATCATCTTTTCTAGGGTAGTGATATCATTCTTCGTGAAGTATAACAATGTCATAGGGTGCCATCTTTATTCACTTGGGGAACTCATCTGTGCAACTGG